>NC_142643.1:38805378-39108409 GCF_053813885.1 Theobroma cacao
ATGTTGTAAAGTTTGTAGGTATATTGGCTATTAAATTTTAGCAACCACAAAATATTTTTTTAAGTTCCAGGAAAACAATAGAAGTCATGAAATACATGATATCCTATAAACCTGCGACCAGCTGCAAGTTGCAGGCATAATATGTCTCACAGATGAGTGCTATTTCAAAGCTAATTCTAATAGCACACAACCATGAAGAAGTGCCACTAAAGCAAATTTGCATCTAAAAGAAAAACAAAAACCTTAGCTAAACATTGCAGGTATAAAGTGGTAAAGATCCTTAACAGATGTCTTCCAGGTGAATGCAACTTTCTTGGCTGTACTTAAACTCCAATAAATCAACTAATCAATGCATAAATCTGAAAACAGAGTAAAGATAAAGAAGAGTTTTTGCCAAATAGAACATACCTGTATTTTCACTTCAGCATATCCCTACAGTATCATAAGAGAAGCCTAAGAGTTTTGAACATGGGTATTCATGACATGCTAATCCCCTTGGCTGCGCTACATGGGATTGACAAAATCTTCAACTTCCATTCAGGAAGCTTGTTTGAGGAAATCTGACCGGTTAAGGCTACTGGATTCTTTACACCAGTGAAATAATTTCAACTACTGACAAGCACCTGTTCAATCACCAGTAATCTCCACAAGAGCAGCAACCACGCTTAAAATGATGAAATCGGCGAATATCTCTCACAATTATTTCCCTATCCAGAAGCTGAGAAGTATATTTCATAAAGGTATGACAGTCATTGCAAACTCGAAGGTTCTTCATTATCCGTATTGGTTTTTGAGATGTCATGCTAATGATGCCGTAAGCAGTGGCAAGTTTTTCACTGTGGAAACCAAGTAGCATTTCTCCTTGCTCTTCTTCCACATCCTGCATCACCAGTTTGGTATCAGATGAGTACCCGATTTCCCTCAATCTTCCAATTAGCTTGTCCAAATATGCATAAATCTTGTCTATTTGTGGATGGGATCTATCTCCCATGACAAAAGTGTGAACCTGATTCTTGATCTGGATCCAAGATTGACCAGGATGCTTTTTAACCCCTCTGCTTTGCATCAAGCTTCTCACTTCTGCAGCCTCCTCCCATCTTTGTTTTGTGGCATAGATATTCGACAGCAAGATATAAGTTCCAGCATCAGGTGGTTCCAGATGCAGTAGCTTTTCAGAAACCCATTCCGCCATCTTAATATCTCTGTGAAGTCGACAAGAAGATAGAAACGACCTCCATACCGCACTCATGTGATCGATACCATTTTCATGAATAAAATTCTTTGTCTCATTCAACTGACCAGCTCGCCCATATAAATCAACCATGCAACTGTAATGGTCAACTCCAGGCTTGATACCATATACTTCTTTCATCAGCCTGAAATATCTACAACCTTCTTCAATCAGCCCTGCATGGCTGCATGCAGTTAAAACCCCAATGAAAGTTACCACATTTGGTTTAATTCCCTCACTCATCATGAACTCAAATAGCCGGACAGCCTCCCTCCCTTGACCATGTAAAGCGCAACAAGATATCATTGAAGTCCACAACACAACATTCTTATCATTAGTTTGCTTGAACACCATCTGAGCATCATCTAAGCTTCCACATTTACTATACATGTCAATTAATGAGGATCCCAAGTGAGCATCTACTCTATGCCCAATTTTCTGAATAAGGGCATGAACCTGCTGACCAAGTTCCAACACTCCAGAATTAGCACAAGCAGAAACAATGCTTGTAACAGTAAATCTATCAACTTCAATTTCTTTAGAAATCATAGAGGTAAATGTTTTAAAGGCATCTTCAATCTCACCGTTCAGAACAAAGCCAGAAACAATCGAACTCCAAGAAACAATTTCTTCAATGGAATTTTCTTTCCTCCCAAAATCGCTATTCATTCTCTTGAAAACTTCCAGTGCCATTTCCATTTTCCCACATTTGCAATACATATCAATAAGTGAAGCCCTTATGAACCCGTCAACATGAAATCCCAACCTCAACACCCTGCCATGAATCTGTTTCCCTAATTCTATATCCATAAACGATGAAACCAAAACCAAAGAAATAGAAAAAGTGACTTCGTCAAGCACAGTTCCATTCTTAACCATCTCATACAGTAGTTCCAAAGCCATTCGTTTGGGCCCATTTCGCATTAAACCATCTATAATTGTATTCCAACTGGCAACATCCTTAGAACTCAACCTTCTAAACATATCAACAGCCTTCTCCACATCTCCAATATTCAAATGTGCACCAATCATTATATTCCAAGACACACTATTTCTCTCTTCCATTAACTCAAACAACCATTTGGCAGATCCAAAATCCTCACATTTGACATAAAAATCAAGAAGGGAATTCCCCAAAACAACATCAAAAACAACCCCATTCCTTAAAATCCACCCATGAACTCCTTTGCCTATCCTAAGCTCACTCAAACTAGAACAACACTTCAAAACTATTGACAAAGTGAATTGATTTGGTTTAACAGTCTCATTTTGCATGTCCCTAAAAAGTTCCAACACAATCCCATTAGAACCAGCACGTGCAAAAGAAGAAACTAGTATTGTCCAGGTCCGTACACCTCGCTGGGACATTTCATCAAACACTTTACGTGCATCGCTTAAACATATAGACTTCCCGTACAAATGTAAAAGGTAGCTAGCCACGTCTAAGTTTTGAAAGGAACCATTTTTTATGGCCTTAGCGTGAAGAAGGGAATCATTAGCGGATAGAAGCAATGGTTGGCGGGAGTAGAATTTGCATTGATGAAAATTGAAGGGAGGTAATTTCTTTAAGAGACAGAAGATTTGTGGGGATTTTGGAACACATTTTATTACTGCTGCCCGTGGTAGAGTTTGCATTGTTAGAGGCGTAATTGTTGGCATCTGGTTGAACAGAAAAGATAAAGGAAGCTCACAAAGGGGATGTTGGAAGTCATCAAATGAACATAGCTATACAAATTTAGTTTTGGCTTCGTTCCTTTCATGGCGAAGATTGGGTTTGCCCTTAACCCCTAACCAATCAAACGCTTAGAAGCCCCTTTACTCCTCTTTCTCCCTGTGAACATAAGAGGGATACTATGTAATGGAATGCTGATCTAAGTAACAGTTCTTTGTGAATAAAGGAATGGAAAAGAAACCATTAAACCAACAAAATAAAGAATGAGCCACCATGACGTTTTGCTTTCAAAACCATTTTCCAATATCTGCAAGAGTAAAGTCCAAGGCAAAGAAAGCACTCATATATAACAAAGTTACGTATACAAAAGAATAAGCACAACTATCTGGCGTTCAACCAGTTAGTATGATAACCCTTTTCAGTGTTCATATAACCAAAAGGAAAAACAAAAGAGAAAGATTGAAGTGAAGAGCACTAGTGCTCCAAAAGAATCATGTTAGCCTACAATCATAGGGGAGGATAGAAATATGAAGACAGTGAAAAGCCAAGGAAGAGCACGCCTCCAATTGTAGCAACAGTTCGTTGCGAAATCTTGGCTGCTAGCATGCTTCCTCCCACCACAGCCAATGATGTACAGATGGTGTGCCCTAATGTTGCTCCTACAGCTACTCCAAGTGCATTTTTATGAGTTGCCAGCTGCAGCATCAGAAACCATTGTTTAGAAAACTAAGACTTCTAAAATTAGAAGTTATACTTGGTATTGAATTTTGTACGCATAGAGTTTTCGCAGACCAACACAAATCTAAATCTAAGGCTGAATTTGGCATTGTAGTTGGGTTGCAAAACTGTAGTTTAAATCAGCCACAATACCAAACAATTCAATATTATTAGCTCAAACTGATATTTGATTTAACAGAAGGAAAGATTTTCAACCACAGTATTATAGTCGAATAAACAAAGCCCAAGTCAGTTGCATATCATTCATGCAAATTCATCATAATCAAATTTGTCAATGAAAGGAAAATAAACAATGTGATGCCACGTCAAATACAACTGTTGCAGATAAGTGTCACACAAACAGATAAAGAAATTTAACGATTGATATAAGCACACTTCAGTTACAAAAGTCATGTCAGACTTGGGAAAAAGTCCAATCTCCTTATTAAGGAGCAAATGCAAATGTGAATGGGAAATAAGCAAACTCAACAACAATCTCATCTTTATGGCTGGTGCATTGAACAAAAGAGGCAGTTAAGTGAAATTATTCTTACTCAATTTTAAGCAAAGTTTCACAAATAAACATAAAAACAAATAAATTCATGCTATACAGGGTGGTAACATGTAAAAAATGAGACAAACACAATAATTCCCACTTCCAACCTGCCGAGAAAATGATAAGATAGAGCCAAAAGGCTATTTTACATGGCTGGATTAGTTTTAAGGAGGACACTCAGGAATGCCAAAAACCAGCCATGGTACTGCAGCAATTACAGCCACTGCCCTCAAACATCTACCTTTAATCATTTCACCCTCATTTTTAATGGTGATTATTAATATTACCATCATTCATATGAGAGTTATCGGTTCCTCTCAGTATCTGTTGCAAATGATTGTCTTTTCTGTTCCTCTTAATAAGATATCAGCCTTAGGTTTTACGCTAACAGCAGGACGTTTTCACCTAACCGATTAAGATCAGGGAGGTTCATGCATTCTTTCATTGCAACAGGATGAATTGCATTTTGAGAGAAGAAAACATGTAAGCTGTTGTTTCTTACAAACTTCTTCACAAGTAAAAGAACCCAACCATCACAAACGAAGAGACAAATTTGAATCATAGAGATAACTTAAGGTCAATGGTAGAATCATCTTACAGCAATTGTAGCAATCTGACTTCGATCCCCCCACTCCGCTAGAAATGTTAAAATAAATGACTGCAAGGAAAGAAAAAAACAAAAACAAAAACACCTTACTGATAATAGATTATTTAAATAATGCGTGAAAGTCAACTACATATATATAATTAAGATGAGTGGCAATGAGGAAGTAAAATGAAACCTCCAAAAATATTGGTGTACAAAATCTGGAGAAGATGCGCCGATAAGATGTTTTCCCTTGCCCAGTCTCAAGTTTCTCTTCTACCTAAACATGTGAGATAACCAAAAGCAAATTCAGTATGAAGGTGATGTGAAAATTTTGGCAATAAAAAAAAATATGAAAGAGCTTCAGATGCTATATGATGCAATTCTTTAAATATAGTTTAACTGCTTGATACTGGATAGGTTACAATTCAAAGAATAGTTATGTGCAAGAATCCACATACATTTACACATGGATTAGAAAAGTTCAAGATCCTTTTAAAGAAATTATGCACTTCACTGAAAAGGAAAAGGCACTTTTTCAACTGTTTACAATGTAGAAAACAGAGAAAGGAGAGTCCTCATCCAACTCACTAAATTTTCAAGAATAACCAGTTAAAACTGCCACAAGATATAATCTGTTTCAGTTCTTTTATGTTGCGAGAAGCATCTCTCGTAACCAAATATGCTAAAATGGATGTATAGAAGCAAATGTGAAACTCAAATTGAGCGCCAGGGAGACATACTTCCTCAATTTCCTTTTTCTGAGATGCCTTTGAATCTGATCTCCACGCAATGTAAAGTAACCGAAGCCCAAAAAATGCATAGAGAACTGTATATCAGGGAAAAACACAGCACTTAGGTCATTTTAGCCTCAAAAGCAAACTTGCTCTTTGTATTTGATAACTTTAATAGAAAAGCATAACATAAGGAAAAAGCAAAGAAACAGGTGGACAATTCAATCTCAGATGCTTAAATCAGAATCAGCAACCAAGAAACTATTTTGCTATTAACGAGGAACCCTTTTCCAAAGTTTCTACTATTTAAAAGTGAATTTTCACTGTCTATATTTCTACACATGAGATAACTGATCCTAGTTCTAACTACACCTTCGGTGTACCATCCAAAGGCATGTATACAATGTAGCATCTATTTACAAAGAAACTAATATATAATCCCTTCTACAACTTATGGATTTACCAATCAAAGAGATAGGTTTCTAATTTCTACACTCTAAAGGCACCAAACAATAAAAACAGTCAAATTACGCTGGCAGTATGAAGCTCAATCATTGGCAATTCTCACTTCTAAAACTAGCACCAAAGATAAAAGGGCAAAATGTAAGGACATGAATTCACCAGCATACACCAGAATTTAAATCGAGAATTATATGCCAAATACCAAATTCAAATAGGTTTTAGCAAATCCAAAACCATGCACATGGAATGACACAATCACTTCGAAGACACTCCAACAAAGGATCCACAACTGAATGACCATAAATGAAGTCAGAAAAAGAAATGGCTGTGTGATGAGCGAAAAACAAAATGAACAACAAAACCTGATATGAAAAATTATCGTATAGAAACATGAAGAAAGTACATGAAAAAGAGAAAGTCGTTATATATACCAGTAGCCGCACTATTGGTGTGCTTCCTTGATATCAGATTCGGCACAATCCTACCTAGTCCAGTGGAAAGTACCTAATTGACAAGTAAAGAAATTCAAACCTTCATAACATTAAGAATAAGCAAAAATGCCTTGGGCAGTATATGTTCTGCCAAAAGCATTTCATCACAACACCATGCAAATTGCATTATATTGTAGGAACAAATAAGAGCAGGGGCCTAACACATTGCATAGGTCAAAGAAAAGACTTTAAATATGAAAACAATAAAAAATGGCTAACTTACTGTCATAACAATCAGGGCAGTAAGCGCACCAGATAAAACAGTTGATTTTGGGTGCCGCATTGCCATAAGAGCTGCTATTATAAACGTCTCATCTCCAATCTATCATTGCATTCACAACACACCAATTACGCATTTCCTCTAATCAGAATTACTAATAGAAACTACGCGATGAATTGAAGAAGCAAAATAGTTTGTAACAAAGTAGCCAGATGACACGTTTCTTAGCAATAAACGAAACTACCTTGAAAAGCACATAACAGTAAGATATGTGGAAAACCATTATCATTTCAAAATGTCAAACGTAAAGTTGTAACAAACAAATAAAATTGAATGTACAAACCTCACTGATAAGTATCATGGACAAACTTGTGAGGAATGCATCGAAAATGCCAAGACCAGCTGAATCAAAACCGAAATTAAGACCCATGGAATCAAGATCAGCGTTCTCGTCTAGAGCACCATTCTGAAAATTCTTTGCAACAATCTGTAACCAGAAAGTCCATTCATCAACATAATCCAAAATACCAACACAAATTACATTTTTAATGAACCATAAAATACATAGCTTCAAGCATCAAAAAGTTACATAATATTGTAGGTTGCAAATTAAAAAATGAAATGTAAAGGCAGAGCTAATATTACACTTTAATGTGATTTTAACAACGTTCTGCTTCCTTGTTTCTATTACTACTTACTCCCTATTTCGTAAACAGTTTCTGGAAAACAGAACCATAATTGATTAAAAACAAGTAAAATGTAATACCAATTCTAACATTATTGTTCAATTTTAAAGTAAAATCATGCATTTTTTATCCAAAAAAAAATTACATTTTGACCATTTTTAATTCTTACAATACATGGTTTGATAATGTATCAAAACGTGCTTCTGAAAACAATAAGCAAGCAGCAAAAACAAAAAACCAAGGGTTAATAACTAACCAGCTGAAAAGAAGTTAATGACTGTTTCTCCTCCAAATAACTATTACAAAACCACATGACCTCTATAAATTCTAAGTGTCTCAATAGTCAAACCGGGAAGAAAGAAAAAAAAAAAAGCTGACCATGCCACGGCGGCCGAGATCTTTAATTGACCCACCAGATTCCTCCTTCTCAGCTTCAAGTCCAGACTCCTAATAAATCATAAAAGGACAAAAAAAAAAAAAGCCCATCACTTTATTTACATAAATTTGAAAGAATAAGCTTCAAAAAAATGATAAGCAAAGTAAAATAGAGGGAAACAAAACCTGAGCTAAAGAAATGGAAGAGAGAGCAAAGAAGAAAAAAGTAGCAATGAAGAGAAAGCGAATGGAAGTGGAACCCATTTTACGAAAATAGTGGGGAGAGAAAATTTGGGGGATCTGGAGATTTTATCGGACAAAAAAGAAGAGACAATGAAAAGGGAAAAGAGAAGGATCTAAGTCAAAGAAGAGAGGTCTGAGAGATGGGAGTGGGATCTGAAGGGCGCTTCGGCGGGATCGTAGAGTTCATTTGTGAATCAATGAGATCTGAGAGAGAGATCCTTCGAAGAGCGAAGATCTTCTCTTCTAAAATTTGTAAGAAGAGAAACAGAGTAGTTTTTATTGCATATGAAAAGCCTGAGAGTCGCTAAGAAAGTCGGACCCTCACCTTTCCCCCTTTTTTTATTTTTCTTTTTAATATTTTTAAAATAAACGGGGATTTCGATGCTGACTTTCTTTTTATTACTGATAACGAATTTTGCGGCAGCGGCGAAGTGCACAAAAGCCGATTGGACGGTCCGGTTCGGTAATCATCTTTTGTTCACATTACGTCGCATTGGCTCGGGTTATTTTGTACACGTGTCATTTTCGATTTTAGTAATTTCGAGGTTGATTTGCTTGAAATATAAGATTGATTCAATTCAACTTGTGGAGTGAATATGTAAATATTTTTCATGTGGAGTCGGATTTTATCAATATTAATTAATAATTAAATTATTTAAGAGCAATTTGTGACACAACTTCAATTTTTACTTTTAAATTGTTATTCATCTATTAGAATTATATATTTTGTAATTTATTAAGAATAAAAAATAAGAAGAAGAAAAAAATGAAATAATATGTTTTATATATGGAGTTTTGTGGGTAATTGGCTCAGTTTACGAGAGATTTTTTTTATTAAAAAGCAGACTATATTTAGCTTTTAGATGAAACTATAAATCAAAGTTCTTTCCAAAAAAAAAAGTTGTAAATTTATTGTCATTTTTTATTTATTTTTGAACATAACTTGTGCCTTTATAATTTGGATAATCTTGGGCCCTATTGCAATTTCGTTTTGATCCTACCTATGTTGGGCCCTTCCTCAAGAGAAGACACATCCTCAGTTACCCTGCAACCCCAAAATCATACCCAAACTAGCATGTTCTTACAAAGTCAACCCTAATCCTCTCCATCAATTAACCAAACTTGCTGTATTGTTTTTTGATTAAGAATCAAATTAAGGAGAAATCTTGGTAAAAACTTAGAATTAGATTTTATCCGGTCCTTTATCAACAAACACCATATCAAGTATATACCAAATTCCTTAGCTAATTGGCACTTAGGGCACGTTTGGTTCACGAAATAGACAAGAATATAATAGAATAGTTATTACATAGAAATAGAATAAGGTGGGAATAAAATAAAATAAGTATTACGTAGTTTTGTATGATAAATGGATTAGAGTAGGAATAATTATTATGACTTATTACAGTGTTTGGTTGGTAGCAATAACTTTAGAATAAGAAAAAAATTGAAAATAAAAAGATAAAAATACCCTTTATTTATATATAATTATTTATTTTTATTTTATATTTTAAATATTAATAATTTATAATTAATTAAAATATTAATAATTAATCATTTAAATATCAATATTTTAGTATAGTTTAATTATTAATATTTTAAGTAATAATATTTTATTTATAATTTAATATTATTATGATTAAAATATTAATAATTTTTTATTTTTTATTTATACTCATTTAAAATTTAATAAATAAAACATTAATAGTTTAAAATATTAATATTTTAATATTTTAATCATATTAATATTAATAATGTTTAAATTATATATAAAATATTAATATTTTAAATTTTACAAATAATTTTTTCTTTTTTATTTTATTTTTTTCCTTTTTTTTTTCTTCTTCATAGGCCGATCACCGGAAAGGCGATCGGTGTAATAAAACGCCAATCTGGCACACTAGGTGGCCGAATCTGACCACTACGACGTCAGATTGACGCTTCCCCAGAGCTGGATCTGGCCGTGGAGTGTCAGATCTAACCGTGGGATTTGGTCGGGAAGCACCAGATCCGGTGCTTCCCGCAGCCAGATCTGGCCGTTGAGTGCCAAATCTGGTTGGATCTCGGTTGAATCTTGTCGGAAAGGACTAGATCAATGCTTTTCGACCATATTCGGTAGTGAAACCGTTGTTGCCGACGCTATCGTCGCCGTCGTCGCCGCCACCAACATCATCTTCGGTGTTGAGTGCCAGTTAAAGAGAGAATGAGAGAGGAAAGAACGTGAGAAGAGAGAGAAAAAAGAAGGGAAAATGAGAAGAAAAAAAGTATTTATAGGTCTAGGATTGTAATATTTTTAAGTTATAAGGGGCATTTTAGTCTTATCACATTTTAGAGCTATTCTCTCAGTCATGGAATAGCAAAACCCATAGAGCATGCTTGGTTGAGGGGAATGGAATAACTATTCCTCCCTTATTCTCATTCTTAAGATAAAATTACATTTGGTTCAATGGAATGGCTATTCTGAAGAATAGCTATTCCGAGAGAAGTCTGAATAGCCATTACCCCTCCTTGGTAATGGCTATTCCAAATTGTTATGAATAAGAAAAAAAATTGATTAGACAAATATATCCTTTTATAATTTAAAAAATTACCTTATAAAAAATACTAAACCTATTTTTTTCTCTCTCTTCCTCACTCCTTCTCTCTTTAAAGTACAAAAGAAACAAAATTTTTTACTTCATTTTCAAAAAAAAGGAAATGAAAATATTTAAATATTATTTAATATATTAATATTATTTAACTATAATAAATATTATAAAGCATATTATTTAATATTATTATTTGAATATAATAAATGTAATAAAGAATATTATTTAGTGTTATTTAAATTTAATGAAGAATATATTTTATCTTTTAATATTAAATATTATTTAATTATAATAAAATATTTAATTAGCTTTTAATACAAAATATTATTAAATTATAATAAAAATATGTTTGTATTCTGGTGAAAATATTATTTAATTATTGCTCAGAATATTTTTATCTTTTAACAAAATAAATTCTTTAATTTTAATAAAGAGTATTTTTTTTCATCATAGTTTTTTTGTTTTTTAATTAAAAAATTTTTAAATTTTAATAGAGGGTATTTTTATCATTTACCCATTGTTCCTTAACTATTCTTAAAATTATTCTTGCCAACCAAACAATGAAATAAGTAATAATAACAATTCCTATTCTATTCCATTCTCATGAATCAATCTATATAATAGTTATTCTTTCTCTATTCTATTCTCTTGGAATGACTATTCTATTCTCATTCTATTCTTTCTAGTAAACCAAACATGCTAATAGGGAAGCTCGGGTGTAGTTACGCCTGAGTTTTACTCCATTTTAAAGAATAGCTATTATTAGATAATAGTTATTCCTTGTGGCATTGCTTTACCAAACGGAGGTAGAGCAAAACCATGGGAATAGACAAAGAATAATTTAGTTATACCCTATACTAAATGTGCAGTTAAAGATGTTTAATTCGATTCAGACATAATTATTTGTGGCTTGAATAGTACGGTTTGGATTAGGACAACTGATAAGAGCATGGTTTGGTTTCGGACATCATTTAAAATAATCCCTGAATCTGATAACATTCTAGGATGAATAAGGGGAGTATAGCTCAGACACTAGTGAATTATTTTCGAAGGGCATGACATGAAGGGTGCGATCTACATTAATATATCCAAATGTTCCCAAATTTGAATATTTAGTTATTAGGGTTTTTATTTTATTTTTATTTGTGGTCATAAAGTCCAAAACTTATTTTGGCTTTGACACCAAGCAATAAAATGTGTACTTTTCAAAAAAAATTATATACCAAAATCTTAAAAATAAACTGCCACTAGTGAACCTACCCTCTCCCACCTTCAACAACCCACTCACCATCGTCCATGCACCACACCACAACCAAAAATGACGAAAAGCACACAAATCTATGTGGCAGATGATATGATATAAAAGTGCAACATGTACCATTGACTAATGGAAGTTAGTCAACAGTTAGGAAAAATGGCTTATATGACTCGAAATAAAAATTTAAGGGCTTACTTGAATGCAATAAAACGATAGGGGTTGAATTGTTTTTTTTTTTTTTGACATGGTTCAGGGGCTTATTTGGGTATTTAACCTATTTTAAACTAAAAAAAAAAATTATTAACATTTTAATCATAATAATGTTTAAATTATAAATAAAATTTTAATATTTTAAAATATTAATGTTTAAGTTATTAAATGAAAATATAAATCAAAAAATGAAAAATGCAAATTGAGAAAAATAAAAAACATACTAATACTTTAATAATAAATTATTAAATTTTCAAAATTTTAATGAAAATAAAAATTAAATTATTAAAAAAATTTACTTAATTTTGTCTTTTGGTATAAATTTTTCTAAATTTGTATAAAGAGTATTTTTGTTTTACATGAAAATAAATCTGATTACAATAAAGAGTTTAAGTTTTTAATTTATATTATAAAAAATAATATTTTAAATTTTAAAATTAATTAAAATTATTAAAATTTTGATCATAATAATATATAAATTATAAATAAATTATTAATATTTAAATTATTAATATTTTAATTATATTATAAATTATTAATATTTAAAAAATAAAATAATATAAAAATAAATAATCATATATTATAATAAAAGGTGTTGTTGTCTTGTTTTCATTTATTTCTTTGTTATTCTAAAATTATTTTTACTAACTAAGCATTGTAATAAGTTATAATAGCAATTCTACTTTTTTTCAATCCGTCAATCAAACTATATAATAACATTTTCATTTTATTCCTACCGTATTCTATTACTACAAAATACCTATTCTATTCAATTCCTTTCTATTTCATAAACCAAATATGCCCTACAAAATCAAAATAAATTAATGATACCATTTACACCAGATTGAATGGCGCTGGAGGCATTTGTAAGCATTCAGCTTCATTTTCTAGCATCTCAACAACTTTGTTCATGGAAGGACGATTACTAGGCTTCATTTGTATGCACCACAAGGATACTATCACCATCTTCTTCACTATCTCCTTCTCCTCATCCGTGATTTCTCCAATTTCAATTTCTTTTCCCAAAGTCAATTGGTCAAAAACCCAAGAAGGGAAGTAAATTTGACTTGAATGCTCTGCAAAAGCATTTAAATTCTTTCTTCTACCAACCATTTCCATCAACAACATTCCGAAACTATAGACATCAGCTTTGTAAGAAATACCTCCAATGTTTTTATAGAATAACTCAGGAGCCATATAACCCATTGTACCTCGTGCCGCTGTCTGAGGAACCATACTGTCTTCTATTGGATATAATTTTGCAAGTCCAAAATCCGACACCTTGGGATTGAAATTTTCATCCAGAAGTATGTTGTGTGGTTTGATATCAAAATGTAAGATCTGCATGTCGCAACCTTTATGTAGATATTCAATCCCACGAGCCACGCCAATAGAAATCTCGTACATTTTCTTGCAACTCAAGGAGGTACTGCTTTCATTTGAGAATATATACTTTTCAAGAGACCCGTTGGCCATGAATTCGTATACAAGAGCACGCTTAGACCTTTCAGCACAAAATCCAATTAATTGAACTACATTGACATGATGAATCCTCCCGATGGTAGCAACTTCATTGATGAATTCTTGTCCATTACATTTGGACTTGCCCAATATCTTTACGGCTACCATACAGCCGCTTCGAAGCTTTCCTTTATAAACAGAGCCGTAACCACCTTCACCTAACTTATTCTTGAACCCATTAGTCATTTTCTTGATTTCTGAAAATGAGTACTTGATAGGCGTGAGATTGTTCTGACTTTGAAGAAAATCTTCCACCATGTCAAACATTGATAAATGTCTTCTTCGCCATTTATATATTAAGAATGCAATCACCAATGGTAGCCCACATAATCTTTCAGCAAACATTAGTAGTACTGCATTTAAATATAGTAAAACATTACCATTTGCAGGAAACGACATATAACATGAGAGCTCAAATATGTGTGGGGTTTTGGCAATGAGAACAAATTTTGAAGGACAAACTTCTCCATAATAATTTATTATAATTTGTTTAATTTTAGTTTTCTCATATATGCACTACAAGTGTATGGATATTTTGCTCTAAAGTATTGTAGTAATTGGTGTTTGTTGATCTTATGTTAGATATTTGGTTACGCTGGTAGGATAGTCCTCCTAGCTATTTTGTCAAACTTCAAACTAACCTTTTTTGTGAAAATAATATATATATATATATATATATATAAATTTTTAATTAATAACAAACCAAAATCTCATAATTTGGGCTTTAACTCTACAATCCAAGTAAAGAAAATGGGTATGTAAAAGAAAGGATTATAATTAATCTTTTATAGAAGATAATGCGAAAACAAAAGGTATAGAATTGAAGTCTTTCTGATGTTGATCAAACAGAAAAAGAATGTTATGTTATGCATCTCTCAATTTATTTTATTATAAAAGTAACTTTGATCTGATCATTTGTTGCCATATTTATATTGTGAAAATTTGTTGTTTCATGGTGTTTTTTTCTTTTTTGATAAGCTGTTGTTTCATAGTGTTAATATAGACTAACAAACACTTGGAAAACACTCCAGCTAACATTAGTGATCAAAATTTAAATTTTCATATTTTAGTGACCAAAACACATATTTTAACAAATTTAAGTGTTTGTTCATGTAGTTTATTCTTCTTTTTTTTTTTGGTACTCTAATTATTTATATTTTTGTTCTTGTGTACATAGGACTTTAAAGGTAATTTTCTTTTATTTCATAAAATCTTTACCCTTCTGATTTTAAGTAGATGTGTCTAAGGATTGGGCTACCTGTCCAGGCTGGCGAGCTTAGGCATAATTTTTGTATGCCTAACTTAATTTTATTTTAACTGATATATTTTTATTTAATTTTAATTTTAAAATATATTTTAAGATATTAATATAAAATAATAATTTGTTATTATAATAACAAAATAGTTGGTAAATGGATGAGACAAGTCAAGTTTAGTTTTTGGCTATTACAGAGCGAGGCTGGGTGGACCAAAACTGGCTCGTTGAACCCTTCTAATGCCAAGACTCAAATCTAAAACCTCCAACTGAAGCCTCAAAGTTCTATGTTCTAACAAATACATATTCCCTTGGGGATCATTTTCCTGGTTATATTTTAGTAAGTTTGAAGATTCTGATTTGGTTTTTGAAGTAAAAATGGTAGAAGTTGAAGTTGAAATTTTTTGAATTAATGTGTCCGAAATAAACATATTTATAAGTTTAAAAATTATTAATGCATAGTTTACTCTATCTTTTTTATGTTTCATTTATCTATAATCTATAAGATATATAAAAGTAGGAATATTAGAAAAATATTTTATGATAAATATGGGGTATTTTTACTCATTATATTTTTAAATTACCATTGTAAATATTTTTATTATAAATATCTATAAGATTTATCCATTTCCTAAATAAAAACTTTAATTGTATTGAAATGACTTTCATTAAAAAATATTTTTATTAAATCTAATAATATTAAATAATTATAGATTAATATTATAAAATTTTAATTATTTATATTTCAAACTTTGTGCTCACTTGTGTTTATATATAATTGTTAAAACAAAATAAAAGAACAAGTATCCACATGGGACGAACGTGTCAACAAGTACTAATTTTACCCTAAAAGTTGTAACTTTTAGTCATAAATAAATTTATCAATCTAGAAATTCATTTGGATTTCCTAGTTTGAAGAAAATAAAAATTATAGCATAGTAATTCTTCATTCTTCATCTACAATATTGTCCACATACCCAAATACCTCACTAATACCATTCACTTCTTTTTCTTAGATTTTTTCAAAGGATTTATATTTGGTGTATTGTCATGCCTATGTACTGTCACTTAATTACAAAGTGTCTGTTTATAAATGTGTAAAGATAAAAAGTTAAATGTTCTCCACAATAAATATTTTAAAAATTATGAGAATTTATTTTTAAATATTTTTAATTTTTAAATTTATTTATTAATGAAGTGACAACATTTATTCCCTGATAGTGTGTAGGTAATATACAATGTCTCACTAAAACTATTCATTTCATTTTCTGCAAATACAATTATAATTAAGTCTGTCACCCACCTATTTTACACTTATATTGACCCTCCAGTTTTTGAAATTTTGTGTAAATATGGACAGCCATTAATTAAACTATTCATTTCTTTTTCTCCAAATACTCTTATATTCAATATTATGGATTTTGCACATCTAATTTGGGTCATGGTGATTAGGAGGTACAAGTAGATCTTATCAAGAGAAGCCTTGATGGGTAGTCCTATTAGGGTTTCATATAAATATGACTAGATCCCCTCTTCACTCCTAGTCCTACTACAATGAATTTTACCGATTAAAAGCCGTCTAAAAGAGAAGATCCAGAAGGAAGAGCACAGCCTTAAATCTAATTTTGCCTTAACTCCTACATACAGTTATTGATAATTTCAATAACCCTAACAGTTATATAAATATGCAAAGCATAGCATATAAGATCCGGAAATTAGCTTACTTGCATTTCCACTTAATCGTAAAGTCATCAGCCTGTATGCGTAACAAAGTAATGAAGATACTGACAAACATAAATGTGCTTCAGACCAATGATCAATGTCATATTATAAGCTAGACGAAGAGGAGCTTTCATTTTCTTTGTCTCCTTTTTAGCTTTGTCTTTCAAATGTACTTACTGTGTTTTGATATTTTTATTTCTCTTTTGGACTCAATAGACAATTTTAACAATAATATAGAGATAATGATGTGCATATGTACGAGTTTTTCTGTTTTATAAAGGTGGTCTTACCAATCAATGGTGCTGCATACAAAGGTAAACCTGTAACAGGGAATGAAATAAAAGACATTGAGATGACCAAATAGTAGATCGAAGGATAAAATATTCTAATTTTCTTAAGTTTTGATCATAATTTTATATGAGTTTATTAATATTCGAAATGGATCATTCGCTTTAAAAGAATATCTTTTGTTGAACACATAAGTCTAGTTGTTAATCAATAGTTAATATTTTCATTAATTTGATAACGCGGTAATATTTTTCGAATAATTTTATCCTTTATTAATTTTAAAAATTATCATACTATATAAATTATAAATTTTTATTAAAAAATTTTTCTCTTCTATTCAAAAAAAAAATTCTCTTTACCTTAACTTTGACGTTCCCACTGCCAGAACGCTAGATCCGACCGCAAGGTGACCAGCTAACGTAAAGGAGCGTTGTTGACAGATTTGAGAAAATGAAAAATAGTGAAGAAAAAAAAAGATATTTTAAAAATTTCACGTTTACCCGTTAAATGTTATTTATACGTTTGAGACAGATTATTCATTTTGAATATTAATAGATCCGTATGAAATTATAGTCAAAACTTGAGAGGTCATAGTATTTCACTCTTTATCTAACTAAAGAAATAAAGATAAAACGTTCATTAATATAAATGCTATTAGGAATACTCACTAATCGTTATAATGAAAAATATGTCTGCGATTTTACCTGCATTTAGAAAGCAGAGAAGATTGTTAGTAATGTGCAGTTAATTAAAAAACTTTATGCACCTGACCTAAGCTATCCATAACAAACATAATCCCTCAAAGTGGCAGAGACCAAGTTTAGTAGTGCATGTTGGTTGCTAGTATCAATGTTATTAAATCATTGGCTAATAAATGAAGATGAAGGATAGATGACGCATATATCATTGCTGAATTTTGAGTCTCGCTACTACCAAGGGGCAGAGACTCTTTGGCTTTGTGAATTAATGATTTTGTGAAATTACTACCTTATAAATGTTATAACCTAACCTGGCATAGAACAACCTTCATTTTTCTCTTTTTCTTTTTCTCTCTAAAATATTAATAAATTGAAATGAAAATGAAAATTATATTATTATGTAATTATAAATCATTAATATTTTAAATAAATTATATTTTTTAAAATTTTAATATTTAAAAAGTGAAATTAAAGAAAAAATTGAATTAAATTAAATTATATAATCATATTAAATTTTAATTATAAATTATTAAATATTTTAAACAAATCCTACATTTTTAATATTTTGATATGTTAAAAAATGAAAATAGAGAAAAAAAAACAAATTTAAAAAAAAAGTGTCTGCAGGGGAGGGATGAGTTTAGTTAAAAGGGATACGATGGAGATAATCGGTTGAGGAGGTTAGGAGTTTAGTTAAAATTGTAATTACAGGTTTCACACTTTTCATTTAATCCTTCAATGTTTTATGTATCACATCAAATTCTTGAGTGATTTTTTTATGTATTCAGTAAATATCATATTTTTTACTGTTAACAAAAATATTATTCTTTTCAGTTTGACTTTTTTAATATACATTTTGAAAATTGATATTTGGTGGTTTGTTTGGTTTTTTATATAAATATAAATCTATCAATTACAACTTTGGAAATGAAAAATTAAAATCTAAATTCTTTGTGATGAAAAACCATATATTAATCACTGAATTCACCATCTTGTTTCATAAAATAATATTTTTATACAATTATTTAATTATGAATTTTTTAATAGCATTAAATTAATACAACTAGACCATCTTTCTACCTATTTTTTAATTTCTCTTTCTACCTCTCCATTTCTTTCTTTAATATTTTTTTTCTTTTCTTTTATGTCCTTCACGTGACTAAAGTAGGAAGTTCCTTTGAGCTTACTTTTACTTATGTAATAGATATATATATAAATATAAGAATTTTTTTGTCTTGCCTTTCAAAAAAAATACAAGAATTTTTAAGAAAATAAACTTTAAACTAATTTATATATTTTAAAATATATAAATAATTACATAAGATCTATTTATGTTTCTTAACTTAATCATTGTTAAATAATTATAAAAAAAACCTTAATTTAAATTGACCCCTCGCTTTTAATCAACATAATATATGAGTGCTTGAAACAGGATACGAAATTACTTACGCAGAAAACCGAAAGGATTAGGATTGGGTTCCCCGTACCGAAGCTGAATTCCATAGAGGAGCTCGTTGTGAATGTCTGCATAGGAAAGATTTTCACTGTATATTGTTGGAGAAGACGACTTGACTACCATGTCTATCTTGCAGTGATCTGCAATCTCTGACACTTTGCGATACCCCAACATAACATAAGAATAATATTGCCTTTCCATTGAGGATCTGTTGGATGAATTATAAACACCATGGGTACAAGGCCTAGTGTCTATGTAGTGAGAAGAATCAACTGGATTTTCACAACTCAAGTATAAAACTGTTGCCATGGCCATTAGGTTTAAGCCATCATCCTCGAGATCATAAGAACTGACAGAACGAAAAGGAAGGGAGGAGCAGTTGTTCCTTTGAAGAAGACCAGCATCAACGACTCGGATCGTGGAATTCTGATAATCGATTGCCAGCACGTAGTACTTGAGGTCTTTCGAGTTAAAAATTGTGTTATTGTTCTCGCATTCCAGCTGGTAACGGGGTTTCTCACCGCAGTTTCTAGGATCACCTATCAATCCAAAAGGGTGTGAGATGTTGAGAATTTGGCCGCAGGAAGAGGGTTTCTGGCATTGGTAAGGGAGTTTCTTAGCACCGCAACAAAGAAGAAATAGTTGTAGAAGGAAAAACGTTGTGCAGACAGATCTTCCCAAATGCATGGTGATAGCGGATACCCTGACTTCTGAGACAGGAGGAAGGAAAGAAGAAGGCCGGCCGGGTAATTACCCAACTACAGCAAGTTGCTGTGTGTTTTAATGTTGTTAGGAATGTATTTTAAAACACAGGAAAACGATGGGACATCACTTCTGTCTAAACTTAATTAACAAAGATGGTAACCAAAATAATGGGAGGAAACAAAAAGATTTAAGAATTAACACAATTAATTATACCGTAAAAGAGCACCCCCAACATTTGGTCTATGAATTATACAAATGCATCTATCACGTATTTAAATATTTAAATTTGAATTTCTTTTTTCGAATAAAAATATAAATACTATTGAGGAGGGAAAAAAATGAGCTATAGAATTTCTTAAAAAAAAAATTCATGAAGTTTTGAGGATTGAACAAGAACTAAAATTTGAATTGAGGGGATTAGATATATATAACATATATATATCATAGTTATTATAGTTATTATATAATGATATTATATTGTAATAATATTATTGAGCAAAAGATAATAATCAATAAAAACTAAAATGCCCTAGTGAACTTTTGGACAATACTCTATTATAATAGGTTGTAACGTTTTTGTTGTGATGTTCTAATTATTTAATATCTAAGGATAAAGTTTGAAAATATACAAATATGCATTAAAAATAATTTTAAAATTTTATATTATATTCTCAATAAAATATTTATAAATCAAATGTTATAATCTTAATTTTTCAAAATTTTAATTTAAAATTTTTTTATATATCTCTATCGCTCAATACTATATTCTCAACAGTTTAATATCTAATTTCTATTAGCTAATACTCCATTAGGATATCCTAATTAATTTCTATTAGCTGGTACACCATTAGGATAAGAATCAAGGCAACTTGGGGTCAATTACTCAAAGTCTTTGACAGCTCAGTCTCACCCACTCTTATAATCGACAGATCTTTCAAGGAAATTGGGTGCCACACACCGGCGTTTTAGTCTGCAAAGTAGGCCCAACTCTGTAATGGCCTAAGACGTTACATATCAAGTTGCGTATTTTGGCTTTAATTCCCGTCTAAGAAAAATGTTGCATCATCCATTCTAAGAGATTTTTCCACGAAGCTTGGAATCATTTGCGGATGGTTTATTCAAAGTCTCCTTACTATTTCCAAGTCAATCTTTCTTTTTCAACTTATTGAAATATCTTTGATATGTGACTACGAGACTAACTCGCCGCTCTATTATTTCATTTAACTGGGTAATTTCGTGACTCTCTAGACTTAAAATAATTAATTAAAAAAAGAACTTCAGACCTAAATGATTTGCTAGCAGTCTTTAGCCATTTCAACTCTCACTTTCTCTTCAACTTTAGAAAATAATATGACATGAGTGCATGCATGAGCATGTCTACCTCAGCCTCTTGCGGTAAAAAATAAGGAAACAACACTAACTTACGGCTAATAAACCTTTTGTACAAAAAAATAATAAATCCCAAATTTGGTGATAAATCAACTTGTTCTAAGAAGCTGTGGTTTATGGCTAAAAGGTGCATATATTGTGACAACTTATAATCTAAGAGAAAATCATTCAGGTTTATGGCCTGTTCAATAGGAGAGATGGTTCCTCTGTTTTGCTTCTTTTACTTGTTAATAACATCTACAGCATCTAAAGAGATCAATCAGGAATGCCGGGAATTAAGATGCAGTCGCCATGGACCATCCGTCCGTTTCCCCTTCCAACTTAAAGGTATCCATCCCGATCACTGCGCCTATCGTACTGGCTTTGATCTGTCTTGCACCACAAAAAATGAAACAGTGCTCGAACTGCCCGTTTCTGTGAAGCTATTTGTTTCAAAGATTGATTACCAGTCACAAATGCTTCATTTATATGACCCAACTCTCACGCTTCTGAAACGGCTTCAGTTCCTGAATCTATCCGATTCTCCATTCAGTTTTGTTTTCTGGTACTCTTTTTCTGAAGGGGGAAGGGGGATCGGGTACTTACCGTATCAGGATTATTCATTATTCAATTGTTCGAGAACATTTCACCGATGGGAGTCGGAACAATACCCTTTCTTCCTCAGTCAAGCTGGCCATCAAATTGTCGCTCTTGATTCTAGCAATTCCATAGATAAGTCGCCTTCTCTGTTTTCTTGCACCAAGATGTATAACGTTTATTCAGTTCCGCTAGATATACTTTACGAAAATCATGATATTCAATTTCGTTGGTCTTCACCAAAATTGGAATGCGGAAGCTGTAAGGAAGAAGGAAAGATTTGTGGGTGGAAGATGAATGCCTCAGAACCTCAAACTTTGTGCTTCCCTAAACACAGAGAGAGAGGTAACTCTTGTGTCTTTTCTTTTCTCTTAAATTCTCTATTTCTTACTTTAAAGTTTTCGTCAATTATTTGAAGCAAAAGAGGTGCTGAAATCACATCTCAACTAACAACCACTTCTCAAAGAAAAAAATGTGTTGGATGAAACCGTGATCCATTCAATTTCTTACATAGGAATTGGAAGCTTGGACTCAAGTAATATGCCAATAATAAAAGAAAAGAAGAATTCGTTTCAATTTGATTCTGTTTGAATTTCATATGTTCCAGAATGATTTAGCTTATAAGTTGAAATTTATTTGTTTTGAATCGAAAGATGTTTTGTCCAGATTTTTGAACTGATGATAGTATTACAATTGTACTCCATGCAGGGGCATCAACAGGACCAGTAGTCACAGGTAAAAGTTACCCTGCTTAAATATTAATATCATAAGTAAGATTGAGAGAAACTGCTCTCAAATTGTTGGAATTATGTGCAGGTGTCGTTCTCGGTTCGTGTTTGCTTGCAATAATTGTTATGGCACTCTATGAAGCTTATATATCAGACAAATTGGACAGGGAGAACCAGATAAGAATAAAAAGGTTTATGGAGGATTACAAAGCTCTCAAGCCCACAAGATACTCCTATGCTGATATCAAGAGGATCACAAACCAATTCAAGGAAGAACTGGGCCAGGGTTCGTATGGAACTGTGTTCAAGGGAAAGCTGTCAAATGAAATTCTAGTAGCTGTTAAAGTCCTCAATGAAACCAAAGGGAACGGAGAAGAATTTATCAATGAAGTCGGAACAATAGGAAAAATCCACCACATTAATGTGGTTCGCTTGGTAGGCTTCTGTGCTGATGGATTTAGACGGGCTCTGGTCTATGAGTTTCTGCCAAATGGTTCCTTGCAAAAGTTCATTGCTTCAGCTGACTCTAAGACCCTTTTTCTTGGCTGGGAAAAGCTGCAGGGTATTGCCCTTGGTGTAGCCAAAGGACTCGAATATCTTCATCGAGGCTGTGATCAACGAATACTTCATTTCGATATCAAACCTCACAACATCTTGCTCGATCACAATTTCAATCCAAAAATCTGTGACTTCGGTCTATCTAAGATGTGCTCGAAGGATCAAAGCGCAGTATCCATGACAACAGCTCGAGGAACAATCGGTTACATTGCACCTGAGGTGTTCTCCAGGAATTTCGGTAATGTGTCTTACAAGTCTGATGTTTATAGCTTTGGAATGTTATTGCTCGAAATGGTCGGAGGCAAGAAAAACATTGATGGTAAAGATGATAATGCTGTGGAAGCCTACTACCCTGATTGGATCCATAATCTTTTAGAAGACGGGGAAGATCTACGAATCCCAATCGAAGGAGAGGAAAGTAGTAAAATTGCCAAGAAACTAGCCACTGTAGGACTTTGGTGCATCCAATGGCACCCCGTGGATCGTCCTTCCATGGAAGTGGTGGTGCAAATGTTGGAAGGGAAAGAAGATCATCTCAAAATTCCACCAAATTCTTTCGACTTTACAGGCACAAGACCGAATGCTTCTATACCGGAAAGACGTCGACGCCAACAAGAGCTGGATGTAATTTCCGAAGTCCATCAGGAAATGGAAGAGATCAACGATCTGCAAGAGGAATGACAGAGGTTTGGAATTTGAATGAGTAGAACTTAAAACGTTTGTAATATTTTATGGTGAAGCTTTTGTAATTGGTGCTTGGGAATTGTAAACCTTAGATAGCGTTAGAAATGACTTTTAAGATCACCATAATGATCTTATTATCATAGTTCTATTATCATGGATGATTTAAATATTATCATATTTAGTTAACAACTATTAATTACTGAGAATTAAAGATCATCCAATTTGATATCAGGTAAAAATCATATGCAATTTTATTTACAATTACCCAAAGTAATCATAATAATTTGAATATTGTATAAAAATAATAATATGTAAAATATTAATATTATTTCTTGGATATAAGGTATAATTAAATGATTACCAGGGTACATTTATACTCTTTGTAACCTCTAGGTTTATAGTGTATTTTCCCCCTTTTATAGATATAGATAATAGGTACAAAACCACATTAAATATTATCTCTTATAGTTGATTTATTTATGTATTGATTTCAATGTTAAATACGTTTCTACTTAAAAATCCCAACAAATAAAAAATAAAAGGAGAATTATTTTGATACTTTTTCTCAAATTTAAGACGGCAAAATAGAAGCACAAAGAGAGAAGAAGATGGCAGTATCCCATAGGGAAGGAGATGGGAAAAGAAATAAGGAAAAATAGATAAAGAGATTAAAAAAACAAAAAGAAAAGACACTCAAAGCAGAGCCACCCATAAAGTTGCAAAAGTAATTACCACCAGAAGAGGTATGATGATAGGATAGCACACCAAAGGCTTCCACATGTGTATCTCTTGGCCCTTTCTTTTTCGCTGATTCTTTTTGAAAGGCCGACTTCCAGACAAAGCTAGACCCAAGGCAGAGGCCCCTAATACCAAAATTAGAAGATAAGCTTTCCAAAGTTGCAAGTGTCAAAGCTGAGCCAAGAATAAAGACACCCATTGCCAAGGTTCTATATTTATATCCGCCAATGCCATATGAGATCCTCCTGCTGCTACTGCCACTGGTGCCAAACTATTTGATGCTTCCATCTCTCTTCCTACTGCAACAACTTAAATGCAATTCAAAAGCAGTTAGCCTACATTGACCCACATTTTGAACCACAGTCCCCAGAGTAATGTATTGCATTTGCAGCATATATCCCTTTGAAAAAGGTTGTTTAGGTTAACAATCACCTTTGAAAAAACTGTTTAAAGAGTTTGAAAAGATTGATAATTGACTTAAGCATCCGAGTGCTATTTTCCTTCTTGCTTGCTTGCAGATCCTATCTCAGTTAGCCCTCAACATGCACATAATAAAAGAGTAAGAGTGTATATGAGAATTTTATTGTAGCTCCAAAACTTACTTGGTCATTATGCCCGATAATTATTTATAAATTTTGGTTGCATTTAACATTTTTTATTGAACTAATTATAATTAATCTCATAAAGAGTATGGAAACTTTACATTTTAATTTTTTTATGTTTGATATTATGTTCGAATAGACATAATTATATCATTTATTCAAAATAAAATGTTAGAGGTATTATTTTTTGTTTATACACAAACAAAGTGTCTCACAATAAAAGTTAACTTCTTCAGCCTTTTTTTTTAAATTTAAATCTGAATTATTATATTTTTTAATTTTTTTGTTCTCTTATGGGGCTTCATTAGGTCTGTTCTGATACTACTTATAATGAGTCGGTGTTTTCAATCTAAAAAATATGTATGATAGGTGATGAAAGGATTATGTTTATATACCCAAGATTCATCTTATTTTTTTACAGATATGAGATTCGTGACATTAAGATATTGCTAGTTTTCTTAACCAATGAGATTTTAAAATTATATGAAGATTAATTAACTCAAATTTTCATTTTTTAATTAATTAAAATAAAACTCCTATATTTTTTTTTGTGGCATCTTCATATAATTTGACACAATTAAAATCTACAAGGTTCAAGGACGAATCCAGGTTGGGGACAATGAGGGTAATTGTCATTATTGATATCCTAATGTCTCTTTGATTTTATTACAAAAATAGTTTAAAATTTTAACCCTTTTATATTTTTTTCATTAAAATTGAAAAAAATAATATATATATCACATCATTATAAATATTTGAAAAAGTAAAAATATAATTATTATAAAAAGTGACTTATTTTTCATATTAATAGTTTGTATAATATTATTTATAAAATACGGGCCTTATAATTAATTTGTTTATCAATATAAAATCTATTAAAACTTTAAAAAAGAATTATAAAACAACAAATAAAAAATATTTATAAGTTAAAAAGTTATCTTTTACCTCATTTGTTACTTTTCTCACCTACAAAAAATTATAATATCTAATAAAAGCAAATGAGGAATCAGTTGAGAGAAAAGAACATGACAAGTAATTTTATGAAAGAAATGCCAAAAAAAAAAGTCAAAGGGGTGATATTGCTTGCTTTTTTCAAAAATGAAAATATTTGTAATTAGTTTTTTATATTTTTGATAAATTGTTATTATAATAGAGTATTCATTTATTATTAGAAAATTTTTTTACTGAAAAAACAATTTGATGTATGTAGAATAATAACTTAAAAAATAAGATTATCAATTTTGAAGAGATACTCTTGAATGAATGATTCTTTAATTAAATATATAAATAAAAATACATTTTGTAGTATTGATAATTTAAAAAATTTTACAACACTTTCGAACTATAAGAACTCGCTGACAACTTTCGTTAAACTAGAGTTGATTTGTATTTATAACTTTTGTGTATTTAATATATTTATATATATAGTTTTTTTAAAAACTTAATTATTAATAATTTTTATATATATAGTTTAACTCCATTGAATATAAATCCTAAATGGTCTCTTACAAAGTTAAAAACTGAGAGGAGGCAACGCATGAGATAGGTAAAGGGGACTAGACGAAGATGATGGAAAACGTTTTTACGCATATTCTTTTCACCAATTAGAAAATATCTATTTGAAATTCACAAACCTATTTTGGCTTAGCTTATTTTTAATTTAAAAGCTATTATTAAGCTTTTATAAAAAATAATAACTTTTAGAATTAAGCTAAAACTGTTTAATAAACTGTTTAACAAAATAAATTATATAAGCTCTAATTTTGGTTAAAATTACCATAAAGAATATATGCCATCTTCAATCACCTAATAAACTATAATGTAATGCTTCAAGTTTATATATAATTTTATATGTTAAAATCAAATAAATCAATAAAGAAACGGAACAATTATCAAACTTATATAGTAGCAATAGTATTAAATTTTTATTGATCTAATAAGCAATCGGATCATAATGCTTCAATTTCTAAAAAAAGAAAACGATGTATTTAATATTAAAATCATTTTTGGTGAAAAAGAAAGAAAACTTTTAAACAGTATTTAAATGCATTTTTGAATTTTAGATTTTTTTTTCTTAATCTTTGTAAGAACAAAAATTTTTTAGATTTTGATATTCTGTTGTTGGGTCTTCTGTTTTTTTCTGAATGTAATTTTGAATTTTAGATTTTTTTTTAATCTTTGTAAGAATAAAAAAATTATAGATTTTGACATTCTGTTGTTGGATCTTCTGTTTTTTTAGTAGTTTTTGTAGAGAAAGATAAAAAAGAGGAAAATCACAATTTACGTTGAAAAATAATAATTTATAGAAAGAAAGAGAGGAGAGGAGAGGGAGATTGATTAAGAGAGAGATATTTTTTGAAAAATTAATATATTTTTAAAAGAATAGGAGAAAGCTCTTTCCTGTAGTTTTTCTTTAAGTTTTTTCTTTTTTAAATTTTGTTCTTTAAAAAAAAGTTAATTTTTTTAAGAGTTTCTAAAAAAATCATGTTTGACTTTATTTTTATGTTTAAGATGTAGATAAGTTGAAAAAAAAACTAGATCAAATAAGTACTAAATAAATAAATAAAAAGTTTTAATTTACAAAATGTTTATATTCAATGCCATTTCATCTGTGTTCTCCAAGAAAAAAAAAAGTCACTTTTTTGTTGCATACAAAACTCATACAAAAAAGTAAGCTTTTTTATCTGTTTTTTTTTTCCTTTTAGATGTAACTTCACTTCTTCTCTTTTTTTCTTTCATTTAATTTAGTCAGCAATTAAACATGTTTTTGTTTTGTGGAAAAATTAGGATGCTTTTTATTTCATAAAAGAGAAAATTTAACATGTATTAGACTTAGAATTTTAATTCTTAAATGAGTCTGTTTTTTATTTTCCTCGATAAAAAAAGATACAATGTTATGAAGTCGAATTTTAGAAAAGTAAGCAAAATTTAAAGGATATAGAAGTTGACTATCATACCAACACATTTTTTTAATGAAAAGTGCATTTTTAATTGGTACGGGGCACCAATTGAGGGTTGTGAAGGTAATAAGGTTACATAAATTGTGATTAGTATAGTTTAGATCATCACATCCTTGTATTCAAGTTGCATATATTAATTATAATTGGGCAAGATTAAGTAATAATTCATCACATAAAGTTTATAAAATTTTTATTTAAAATTATTAAATAAAAAAACCCAAACCAACTAATTTGACTAAATTTAATTAGTATATCAATCATATGACCAGAATTAACTAAAAACAGTATTTATAACAAAATCTAGTATATATTTGTCGAATGTCGAAATTTTAATAAAAATTAAAAAAAGTATTAAAATTCATTTAGAAACAAACCTAACATAAGAATCTCTATTTAAGTTTTGCTTATATCCCTAATATGAATAGGGTAACATCTTTTTTTCCTCAACAGTAATGAATTTATTTCACATCATTATAAAAATGTTCAAATATTTTATTTTCGTAATTAGTGGACTCAAATGTTACATCATAAGCTTAAAAAAATCTTCTTTTTTCCTTAATTTTTTTTCTTATTTCTCTAAACTTTTGGATTATAAGATAGAATTATCGTTTGACTAAAACAACAAGTTGATCACACAAAAGAATAAAGAGCAGCCCAAAATAAAAAGTAGTGACTCCAAAAAATCATTAAAAAAAACCCACCTGGAAATAGTAAAACGGGATCCCTACCCCAGCCGGTGCCAAACGTTGCACTCGCTTTTACATAATGACACCTGTCCAACAAAAAATTTAAGCCACCAATAGAAAGCCACCTGAACAAATAACAAGCCATGACGTGGCGATGTAAGAAGAGATTCGAGATGGGTTGGGTACTCGCGCGAGTGAAGAGAACGTTGATCGTTGGTTTTGTGTGAAACGCTAGTGAAAAAAAAGCGAAAAAGAAAGGAAAGGAAAAGAAAAATAAAAGAGTTGGTGGGTTTTGGATGGTTGGTTTTTATTCCCTCTTTGTCTCTCACTTTCTTTTTTCTTTTTTTCTTTTTTTTTTCAATTTTTTCGATTTTGTTTTTGTGGAGAAGAGAAAACAACGCTCTTTCCTTTCTCTCAAAAACTAAAAGCAAAAAACTTAAGAAAAAAAAAGGGAAATTGTTTGTTTTGTGGTTTTTTTTTTTTGGAAAACGAGGAAAGACTTTCCGTGAAGAAAAGCTCCCTTTAGTATTTCTTTTTTTCTCTCTAAAAAAAGTAACCGTTTTTTGGTTTCTCTGGTTTTCGGTTAGGAAGGAGGAGAGGAGAGGGGAGGAGGTGGAGTTTTTTTGCTAAAGTGACAGCGTGGTTAGTAACGGGGAATGAAAATTCCGGCTTGGAGGTGGTGCTAACGTGACAGTAGTCGGTGATGGAGGAAAATGACTGCTGAATGGAATTCTCATTCGATGCTGGAATTCCGATGCCCCGAACAGCAGCAGCGGTGGCAGCAGCGGCGGCGGTGGCTGTGACTGAAGGAACCTCGCTTTCACCGTCGTTGAATCAAGGCATCTCTCTCTCACTCTCTTCATATATTTCTTTACTCTGTTTTTATTTATTATTTTTTTTTCGTTTTTTATTCTGTGAAACGCAAGAGAAATGCGGTTCACATGTTTTTGTTGGTTATATTTTCCTGTTGTGAATTGTCCTTTTTGTCCATTTTTGATGGTGAATTCCGCTTTGATCATTGTCGATAATCAATCATTTCTTTGGTTAAATTTTAATGAAGAAACTATGTAAAGTTTGAATATTAATTATTCATCTTAAATTCTTACTTGCGTTTCAATTATTGAGAAAATAGTGCAATTTTTCTGTGATTTTGAATAAGTTGTCGCAAATTTTGTTGCGGTGAACGAATTTGAGATTCCACTTTTTTTAGTTTGTTTTATTTTTTTTTAAATTTCAAATTCAATGTCAAATTTAAGGTTTTAAGAAATAAAAATGAAATTTAAAATTTTGTGTGATTAGGTTTTATTCTTTATTTATTTGTTCCTTTTTTTCTTTTATTTATTGCTTTATTTTATTATTTCTTTTACTGTTTTTTTACTATGTAAAAGCAAATGCTAGTAAGCAAAATTATGAATTGGTTGAAAAATGAACAAACGACTAAAATGCTACATTTATTCTAATAAGTATAATTGTTATATATAGAAGTAAAATCATGCATTTTGTCATTAAGAAAATACATTTTTAACTTTTCAAAAAATATTGTTTGCTTTTAAATTTAAATTAAAGCTTTTGCCTCTTGATTCTAGAAGAAAAAGGCAAGTAGTGAAAGGCATCAGTCCTCTTGGACCTTAATGCTTTTAATTTTTTATGAATTTGGTTTGATCAATGCTGAAATTTGAGCTGCATTAATTTACTATGTATCTTTTGAGGTGGTGATGGTCGTTCTAGTCAGTCTGTTTTCACATCTTTTTGTCACTGTTTGATTTAATTGAAGTGACAAGAGTGAAATTTCTGAATTATTTTTACAGTTAGAATTTTTTTTTAAATATATATTCTCTTCATATATCAGATCTGCTAATGTGATTGTGGGAATCATATTAGTGCATCAGATATAAATTGTATTGTTGTTCATGCAAGTTGAATATGGACTACCCATATGAAACACATATCATTTTAATATGGAGAAATCATATTAAACATGATTGTTCTAGACATAATAGTTTGTGTCTCAGGTTCCGAAATGGTGGAAATAGAAGCTTTTTTCTCTGAGTACCATTTCTCAGTTAATATTCAGTTTTGTGGTAGTCTTCAAAATGGATTCATTGCCTTAATGTTTTTACTTCGACTCTTGTCTCTTTTGAACTATAACTCTTTTACCTTTTGTATTTTTCAGTTATCTTGTATAGGATGCTACTTTTAAGCACCATACTTAGTGTACTGGAACAGATTCTTAGATAAAGTATCTTTCTGTTGAACAGAATATTGCTGCATTTATTTGTTTTTTAAACTTTCTGGATTGTACATAGTTGATCTTCATGCTTCCTTCAAATGCTGAATTTTCTAAAATGAAATTTTCTGTTCTTGGTGTAAACATTCTCAAATTAGAGGGCAGTTTGGATCTTGAAAAGGAGGGAAAGAACATAAACCAGTTTTATAAAGGTCTTTTATTGAGGCCTTAGAAAAACGGATTTGCATTTTTTTCCTTAATAATTTGGCCACTGTAGAGGCATGCAGAAGTCAAAGGTTAGACTGAGATTTCTTACTGCTGCTAGCCAGAATCATGTTTGTTAAAGGGATTCTCATCCTGTCCCAATTATTTCATGCAAATTCTCAATTATTTGCACCTTGATGCTTTTCACTGTTAGAACATTGGGTGAGTCTACTTTAAATGCAAGGGATAAATCTATGATATTTTAAAGCTAATATGAAACTAAAAATTGAAATTTAGAGTTTGTACATTCCAGGTATATTGTGCACGAAATGAGAATTGCAATACCCGTATGTAGTTCCTTGACTCTATTTTGTCATGTATTTTCTGAACCTACTTATTTAATATTATTTCAGATGCTATGTGGCAAATGAACTTGAGATCGAGTGAAACAATGGAATCTGGTCCCTACCCTGAGCGTCCTGGAGAACCAGATTGTTCTTATTATATCAGGACAGGCCTTTGTAGATTTGGGGCAACATGTCGTTTTAATCATCCTCCTAACCGAAAGCTGGTATAAAGCTGTGGCTTGTTTGGACAATTCTTATGAACTCAGAGTTAATGCTATATGAGTGAGATATTATTGGTACAATGCAAAAGAGCCTCTCAATTTCATGCGTTTAGAAGCCTTATTATTATCTTTGACATAATATCGGTAGTTAAGTTGTAGAAACTTGAGGTGTTTACACATGGGTGTTTACTTCTAAATCACCCTAAAACAGAACTCATTTTAGGAAAATTTATAGAGTATATAGATGCTCAAGAGATAAGCATGGTTTTGTATATGCACGTGCGCATGCAGACACGCACACACTTGCTGCTCTGAACATTGGCATACTTCATCTGATACTGTCATTTCATTTTAACCGTCTTACTACTTGTTTGAGTTTTTAAATATCAATTGTCATTTGAAACATTTACTTAGACTATATCAAATTCCAGGCTATTGCCGCTGCAAGGATGAAAGGAGAATTTCCAGAAAGAGCAGGACAACCTGAATGCCAGGCATGTACTTATTCCTTGGTTCCCTATGTAATAACAATGTTGCTGCTTTTATCTATGTTCTTTATAATTTGCAATGTATGATTAACATACAATATGTGGAGAGGCTATTGGCACTCCCTATTGTCTATTCACACTCCCCACTAGGAACTTAACATTGTAATTTCCTAAATTACCCTCACTTAAATAACTTTTTATTAAAGTTAAACTTTAATTAAATATATTAATGTTTGTCTATTCACACTCCCCGATATTAATTATTTGTATTTTTACTTATTTATTGAAATCTTTACAATTTTTTATTATAATTGCAACTTAATAAAAAAGGAGGAGAGTATTTTTCTATAAGAAACTCAGATTCATATGCTGAAGCAAATTTGTATAGCAAACTCGTAGAAACAACTTCAGAAGAAAAAGTACAAATGGCACTATAAGAACTGCACAAAGTTGGATGCCAATATATTTCATGTTTATTAAGTAATTACATACCCTCCCTATAAAAATAAAAAATCAGTAATAAATATTTTATGTTCTTCGTCAAAAAAAATATTTTATGTTCATTTACTAACTGGTGTGTTTGTTACAAATTATCTACAGGATGAGGAATAAAAAACTCTAATAAGGAATGACCTTAAAAGTGAAGACAAATATACTAAACATTCAACAATAAATAACCCCATTTGATTGGTTAACCAAATTCCAAAACAGAGAAGGAAAAATCAAGCTTAACAGCAGATTCATTGAATCCATATTCAGTCCCAAACGCAATCATTAGTTTTGCCACCAAACAAGCTTATGATTAAACTCATATTTAAAACAACTGGACATACGTAATTTACTCTATTAAGTCATTAGGGGTTGAGTTTGCTACTTACTTTAACTATGGAGTGCATTGAGATCTATGAGACTTCCACTTGCACCAAACCTTGAAATTGTTACAGACCTAGCATCTAAACTTGCTCACGATAATCTGGGCCAATTTTCTTATTTAAACATTTACGATAATCTTCTTTATTTCCTATCTATTCCATTAATTTGCTACCCAACTTAGACTTTGTACATCTGAACTAAAACAGATATGACAACTATCTAGACAAATAAATTTGGAAAAAAGTTTATGTTGAGCTAAATTTTTAAAATAAAAAAAAATAAAGAATTATTTAAATAAAGAAAAGAAGAACATACCGGAAGAAAGCATGCCAAGATAAGAATTTAACTCCAATTCCAAGCTATTTTTGCCATTAGGGCAAGAGATTTCATTAAAGTTCATGTTTTCATCATCGATTTGTTGCTGCTCCATTGTTAGATTCATCTAATATTAATGAATTGAACGCTACTAGAGAAGAAAGAAAGAAAGCAATGAAGAGTCACAAGGAATGGAAGCTATGGAGAGTTAAAAGGTGCGTAAACAAAAGGTGAGAGTAACTGAGATTAACTAGGAGTGTGAATAGATAAATAGTAATATAATTAATTAAAATTTGACCTGAATAAAAAATTATTTAAGTGAGGGTAATTTAGGAAATTACAATTATAAGGTGTTAGTGGGGAGTGTTAATAGACAATTAGAAGTGCTAATAGCCCCACCCTACTTTTACGTATTCAAAGAGGAAATTTATTTTATTTGTTGTGTCTTGGAGATTTCACCTATCAAAATGATGGGTCAAACATTTCAATGATTTTGTAAATGCAATCATTTTAACTTGAACAGTCTAGATTGATGCAGATATTTCTCTATTAATGCTTATGCTATTTTTGGTGAATTCTTATGGATTTGACTGTTAGATCCATTTGTTACTTGAACTTGTTGTAATTGAGTCCGTGGATGTTGAAAATTGATAATTTGCAGTTCAGAATTTGTTCACATCTATATGGGCGATACACTAGAATTAGACAAGTGTTCCTGCTACGTTTAAAGTTGTTCAAAATGGAAATAAAGACTACTTTGCAGGTTTTAAAGGAAATCCTGCTGGATGTTGAACATAGCGAGATTCATTAGATTATAGGTTAAAGGAAAATTTATCGAAAATAATAGTGTAAACAACACAGACGGTTGATGATAGAGGATTTCCGTTACTTCTCATATGGCCTCCTCCTCCTTTGTCCCTGCTTTTTCCTCAAAAGATTCTTTTAATCATGTGCAATTCATAAAGACGAATCCAGTCCGGTCTCGATCCTAGTATAAATAAAGTAAACAAATAAAGAACCCAAGAAAATGGAAATATGATGATAATTTGGATTGAAAAAAATTTCCTTCTCTTTCTAGTGGTTTGAGATATCAATCAAACTTAGTCTGAACCCTCAGCTTGACTTGATGGTCAAATTCTCCTAATATTTTCTTTATTCTTTTATGTTGTTTTGACTTTCTGTTCTAGAAAGAAAGATAGCACAAACTCCTCTTAGATTGTATGGAAGCTAAGTTGCAATCTTGACAGAAGCTACTCTTTTGGTTTTACTGCCTCATGTTTCAGATATGGGACTTCATGTTTCTTGTTTTCATGGATCTTTGGATCTGACAATTGACATTTTGCTTTTAACTGCTCTGCAGTACTACCTGAAGACAGGAACTTGCAAATTTGGAGCTACATGCAAGTTTCATCATCCTAGAGACAAAGCTGGGATAGCTGGGAGGGTTTCTTTAAATATTTTGGGCTATCCTCTTCGCCCGGTTCGGATTTCATTTTTTTCCTTTAACTCCTTACAATATAATGATACATTATGTCAATATTCAGGTCTTTTCCTGTTTCATTTTTGTTTGTTCCATTGTCTTTATAAAAAAAAGGTACAATCTTTTGACTGGGTTAGTTTAGCAAAGAGGGGGAATTGATATCATCCAGTTTAGCTTGTCCAATTGTTTGCCAATTGCATAGTTATATTGACTGAATGTTAGTTAGTTTATCCTTTAGATCTGATATGCAAAAATAAACACATACGCAAGGATCATAAAGTAAAATGTATATGGCTTGCTATGACTCGCAGAGAACTTTTTATCTTTTTAATTTCTATTTTTAATTTTTTTTTAAACTTTAAATTGGATTGCATGAATGAATATACTGCTGAATTTTCGACCATTGCTGGACTCAATATTGAGGTTAAATTATTGTATTAGTTTGGACCTCGTTAAGGCAAGCTATATTTCTTAAATGATTTGTTTCTAGCACCTGGTTTTTTCTGATTATTTGTGTTTCATAGGCTTAGTGTAACTTCTTTTTTTTTAACTTTTCCTTCATACAGAATGAGCCAGAGTGTGCTTATTATTTAAGAACTGGACAATGTAAGTTTGGGAGCACTTGTAAATTCCACCATCCTCAGCCAACTAATATGATGGTCTCAGTGCGTGGCTCTCCTATTTATCAAACTGTCCCTTCTCCTACGACTCCTGGTCAGCAGTCATATGCAGGAGGGATTACAAATTGGTCAAGAGCATCTTTCATTCCCAGCCCCCGCTGGCAAGGTCCTTCAAGTTATGCACCTTTGATTTTACCTCAAGGGGTGGTATCAGTTCCAGGCTGGAATGCTTACAGTGTAAGCTTTTCCTAAACTTATTTCTAATGCTTTGTTCATTAAGCATGTCTATTTAGTGTTTACATGTGTTTGGAGAACATTTGGGGTGACAAGTGAGGCGACTTAAGGGAATTGTTGTTGTCAATATGCTAATACTTTGTATTTGGAATATATTAATGCTTGTATCTTGAATCAAGAAGTTGCTCGATTATTTTTAGAGAAGCATTATCAACCTTCATCACAAAAGGTTTCTTTTGTGGTTGATAACCTTTTATCTTTTCCTGGGCCTCAACAAAACACATCTGGAGCATGCTAAAATGGTGCAATTTAACCAATGACCTCTTTTTTTCCTCTAAAGAAGAATCTTATTCTCAGCTTGGGTACTGTTGCATGATGCTAAATGCTAATATTTGATGGAGCTAATGTCCAGAGAGCCATGGGAACAGTGATTTCGTGATGCTTGCCATTAACGTGAAATTAATGGTACTTTGGTAGCATTATGAAAGCCCAGAATTAAGTCTGATGGAAGTTGGTTAAAGTGTTGGAGGTCACAAGTCGACAGTATTGGTGCTGTTACCAGTGGTAGTGGAGTTCTGTTGTTTTTTGTTGTAGGAGACACTTGTGGTTGGCTGATGATGTGCTTGGACAAGTGCAGTTTGCTGCAGATCTGGTTGATATTCTGAAGGAACTATTCTGGCCTAAAAAGTTAAACTTGATCCATATATTTCTTATCATGCTTATTAGTAGGTTTATGATTAAGAATTAAATAAGCATGTCAAAATCTGGGTCAACTCCCATCAACAGGTGAGGTGGATTGGAATTTAACTCTTAATGAGAGCCATTCATATGCTGGTTGCACCAGTTTGGTCTTTGGTAAAAGTAAACATGAAGTGCAGAGGTTTCTTTTAAAACTATGTACATGATTGTTGAATTACTTGACAATTAGAAATGAGAGTCACATTGAATCCAAAATTTTTAGTTCAACTAACTTATTTGATCAGATGCTTGTTTCTACAAAACAACTAATCTATCTCCTCCTGAATACATTATTAACTGTACACTATAAATCAGAACCTGACCATGAATGCATTTCCATTGAAGAACAAATGTTTTATGGTAATATTATAGTTGTGCTTGTCTCTGGTGCTCAGTTATTTCTATGGTTTTGGTCCAAATGGTTTGATGGCATCTCTAATAGTGTACTGTATCAAAATGCCTGAGAGCATACATCTAATCTCTGGTTTTTTTTTTTTTTAAATATTTGGTTATACAGAATTTGATTTTGTAAGTTGATTTTCACTTTGACTAGCAAGCATCTTTGCAGCGTGTAACATGTGATTTTTGAGAAGTGCTACCATTCTAATGCTTCTCATTTCTCTAGGGTCAACTGGCATCAGTCTCTTCTTCAGAGAACCTGCTGCAGACAAATGGAAATAATCAATATGGAACCACACACCAGAATGAATCGGCAACTGCAGGGTCTCAAGCATCCTTTTCTCAATTTCGTTCTGGCTCTGTCCCTGTGGGTTTTTATGCATTGCAGAGAGAGAATGTATTTCCTGAGAGACCTGGCCAGCCTGAGTGCCAATTTTACATGAAGACTGGAGATTGTAAATTTGGTACAGTTTGTAGGTTTCATCACCCAAGAGAGAGAGTTCTTCCTGCCCCAGACTGTGTATTGAGTCCTATAGGCCTTCCTTTACGTCCGGTGAGTTATGTATTCGGTGGAAATTCTGTCTCCGTTTACTTCTGTGTCTTTATCTGTTTTAAATAATTACAGCTGTTTATGAAAAACCCAGTCTTAATGCTATTTAAAACTATGTCATTCCCTAGCTATTTCCTTACATGACCTTTTCTTTTCTAGAAAAACTTGGTTTTGTTTTTCTAATTGTTGGGTTTTAGTTGCAGCTCAAGCTAATGATTTTTGTTCTTACAAAAGTAGATATTTGATTTTTGGGCAATTGTTCATTCTGTGGATAAAAGAGTCTAAGGCTATTAGGCATTGATTGAGTTTTGATAGTGAAAACGTTCTGGAAATCAAGAATTTGGTCACCGCAACTTTTGCCACTACTATACTTAATAGGATGTCTGAGCCACATTGAAGATAGGTGGTTCTTGTTGTGATCAATTCTAGGATGACTGGGGTTTGTTAGAATTAGGAATTTATGGTTAAGAGGAGCCACAAAATTGTTCTAATTCTGCAGATAGTTATGAGAGCACCATAAACAATCCATCTTGATTCATTTAAAACAAATAAAATAAAATCTTACCCTGTTAAAGCTATTCTCAATCTAATTTTTATGATGCAGTCATGGAAGACAAAGCATTGGAGGCAGAAATTATGTTATTTCCATTTTGATTTAAGGATTTTTTTGGTATTTTCAGATGCAGGGTTAGTTATGTGTGTGTGTTTCACTGTTCTAATTTTTGGGGCTAGTTTTGGATGCTTTAATGTATATTCTCTCTTGTCCAGTCTCCTTTTCTTCTACTCTCTCTGTCTCTCTCTTTCTTTCCGTTTTCCATACTGCATCAGATTAATAACTTTAACCATGTGAGAATTCTTGTAGACTTATCCAACCATTAGCCCTCTCCAACCTTAAAGGTAAAAAAATAGTCCACAAATTTGTGGTAATTTTGTCCAAGAATATTTCTGTTAGCTTCAAGTTTACGTAATAATTTAGTGAGAGCAAAGTTATTTCTGTTGATTGATTTACAGAACCAGTATAGTTAAATTTCCATTTTGCACAAACTGTAGGGTTTAATCTTTTAATTTAAAACTGTAAACTGTGTACCAAAAAGAAAGGTAAACTGTAGGTTTTACCACAGGATCCTCTGACACTTGTGTATGAACTCTTTAATTTTGTTTTAGCCCCATAGGGTTTAGGATAGTGCAATATTCCTATGAAAATTGCTACGACTCAATGACCATCTTCAAAGAATTTGACTTCATTGACTATGATTGCACTCAGTCGTGCTGTTCTTGGTCTTTAATTCTGCTCAGATAATATGACCTGTACAAGTTAAATTCTAATTGGAAATGAATTTCATGCTGAGATTTTTAAGTTAAAATCTTCATGTATCTCTTTTCTGATGGATAGATCAGAGTTAATAGGTTTTCTTCCTAGTTAACTTCCTCATTTTATTGTTTCTTACTGTGTCTTGATTTGTTATGGTAGAGAGCCTTACCTCGCACACTTGTTTTGAAGCTTTCATGTTGCCCAGATTATATGGTCACTTGTAGAATTTGATTACTTTGACTTTCTTTTTGTCATTCTTAATTACGAAACTTAGTATGTTTTGCTTATTTGTTATCCATCTCACATTTTTATTCTGGTTTGAGGTTTGCTTTTGTTCTAGTCATTTTATCTTGCAATATTCCCATGATTTTATGGTGCATGTGGTTAGTTCACTAGGAGAGATTCCTTACTATGTGCAGACATGCTTTTTTACTATGTTGCTAATTTTATTCTTTCATTATTTGATATTTTCGTCCTTACGATGTTGTGGTGCTTTTATATTTTAACAGGGAGAACCTCTTTGCATTTTCTATTCTCGATATGGAATTTGCAAATTTGGTCCAAGTTGCAAGTTTAACCATCCTATGGGAATTTTCACATACAATTATTCTACATCATCTCCATCTGATGCCCCAGTTCACCGTTTATTGGGGTCTTCTTCAGGAACTGCTGGGTTAAACCTGTCATCAGAGGGGCTTGTTGAAGCAGGCTCTACAAAAACCAGACGACTTTCACTGTCAGAGAATAGACAATTGTCTTCCAGTGATGATAATATTGACACAGAGGGATAAGCACTGCAACAAGATATGGGCTGATTACCTTTGACAATCTTTTGATGGATGAGGAAGAGTAATCTGTAAATTCATTTCCCATTGTTGGAGATGTACAGAGTTCATGTCAAGTTGATTCTGTTCTTTAAAAAATATGCAATTCAGTCGATAGTTGCCTCTTCTGAATTTCATGTTGCTGCATTGTATAAATCTCAAAATGATGTCACATTTGGTAAAACCCAATGTGAACAGTTCATCTGTCCCAAAGCTCTTTTTCTTTCTAATTTTTGTGTTATGTTTCTTTCACAGTATGTTATACGAGGCATTTCTTTTGCAGTTTTTATGCCTCAGCCTAATTTTCTGGTGTAACTTCATCTAGCTGCTGTGTTTAAGATTTCCAGTCCAGGCCCTTGCTTTTCAAATATGAGTAATTGTCTGCCACCCTGCTTTGTTCATACAGCATAGCTTTAACATTTATATCATACTTCTTCCTCTTCTTTTTCCTTCTTGGACCTCACATCCACAGACATTTCCTAATATCAGCCTTATTTCTTGAGGTAATAGTTACTATGTTCCCATCATTAATCAATCTTGAGTGATTCTTAAAGTTGTTTCTTGCATTGACGTATTTTACTTCTTAATTATATGTGAGAGAAATTGTGAAGCTGAAGTATAAATGAGTAAACAGTTCATTCCCCTGCAAAAAGAAGTGGAACAGTGTTATCTATATCCTTGTTAGATGAATTTTCAAACTCTTCTGAGCTCCTGGTGATCCGATCCTACTTCATGATACGTGATTCTCTGAAGATGAATTTGTAAGTCATTCCAACAGAATCTCTCATGTTTTGTGGGATTATTTTATCTTTATCAAGCATCATACCCTTGTCCTTGCAGGAGGCTCTGGAAAATGATAGAGAATCTTCAGATATTGCTCAATAAAATATTTCAGATTTCTATTAAATATCCTTGACAAAATTATATCAGGTATAGTGCAATCATGGAAAAAGTAGTGTTTTTATTCTTTTTTCTATTTAATGAGAAATAAGTTCTGTAATTATTGGAAGTTTACCAGTTTATGATTGAGAAGGTTTTGCCTTCTTTTGGGCTGCCTGTTTTGCTTAATGCCAATTTTTGATGTGTCCTTGTGCTTCCTTATTTCTATGCGTCTCAGCATTCATGACCTACTGATTCAATGTAATGTCTGCTGGATCTTTCTGGAAAGTGTGGTTGCTTTGCTCGGAACTGTGGCAATGCTTATTGCATAGGGAGAGAAAAATATCAGAAAAAGAAGAGAGAGAGAGGGAGGGGGGGGGGGGGGGGGGGGGGGGGTGTGGGGGGAGAGGTGTCAGTTGGATAAAGAAGAATTTTGGGTTTGGGACCTTGCAATTTCCTCCACTTCTGTTCATCAACATGAGGTTGATCAAAGTTATTAGGTTGTAGTGGCTTCTTTTATGTTTCATTGCAACTTTGGTGTTGTAGTTTTGTGCTTACAAACAGAGAAATTACTGGATATAGAGTGTTTTAGATGCTTGACAATGCTATTTTCTTTTATATTATGATGTAAGCTGTGAGTTGTGACCATACCGCTTGTTCTGAAATTGTTTTCATTCTGGATAGCAATTAGGATCTTGCATTTTTGAATCTAATGTAATCATGCGTTTTGATTGTAGGTCAAGGATAACAGGGTGCTTATAGGATAGATCAGCGGTTAAAACCTCAAAATATCAAATAAAGCTCACGTCAGGCTTATGATCTCAGGGCGGAGGAACAACAAGTGAAAATGTTTGCTTTCTTGCTCCTACTTTTGATTTCCTGATTGCCATTGTGCTTGGTTGGCAAGAGATTCCATTTTGCTTAACTCTGTGTTCTGTTAATTTTGGTCGTAACTGTTTAGTTTGGAACATTTCTAGAATATATCTCCTTTCACTCAGTATTATCACATTTGGTTCGCCTAGCATTTTTTCAATCTGACATTTCCTTCAACCTTAGATGTCCTAAGGCCCCGTTTGGCTCAGCGAGACGGTGAACTACCCACCACACTGTCCCGCGCTTCCAAACGGAGTCTGGAGGTATTACCTTCCAGCTCAAGGCTTGGAATCATATTACTATTTGAAGAGATGTTATTGTCAAATATAACTACTTCCTTTGTCCCAGAAAAACTTGTTACATGTTGATCGACTTTTGTCAGTCAAAATTTTTTTAACTTTTGACTTTGTAAATGCTTTGTTTAAGAGTTGTTTTACAGTAATGAGAGTTAGTGTGGAATAGTTATATCATGTGGATAACAATGAAAGTAATACTAAACAAATTATAGGGTTCACGAATTAGTTTTACAATTGGGCAGTTATAGAGAGTTTAACTTGGTGACTCAGTATATGGAGCTAGTTAAGTAGTTTTTTTCCTAATCATTTTTCGAAGTTGAAGTGTTTTTTCCTTTTCTTTTATTTTTAAGAAACACGTGACATATTGTCAAGTGTCATTATGTCATTAAACCAACATGAATGTCTATGACCCAATATACGTAGTGAATTAAGCTAACTCGTTATTCTCGTGATGGACATGTTCCTACATAATGATGAATGTGTTTTTACATAATGGACTTGTTCTTCTTATGATAAACTTGTATTCTTCCCGTGATAAATAGGTTCTTCTATCACGGACTTGTTCTTCCTATGATGAACATTTTCTCCTCAAGTGTATTCTTCCCGTGACGTTCAATAAATATTTTCTTGCCAATCACTTTTACTTGGTATATATAAGAGCCTTGACAATTCATGAAGAACATTAGAAATTCAACATATTCTCTCCCTAAGATATTCTCTTTAAAAAGCTTAAAAAATTTCTTCCCGAATACTCTCTCCTTTACAAAACTCTTTCCATCTATTCTCTATTGTGCTACGTCACCACACTTATTCTACCTTTTTTTTTCTTAATTTATATTTTTTACGTCAAATACTTAACACTTCAAGGGTTGTTCCAAGATGTCCCTATGTTGTTTTTAGTGCATCTTGTTTTATTGGTTACAACATTAGTTTTCTCCTTATCAAAAAATCCCTCTATAATTTGTAATAAAAAAAATGTATTTTTAAAAACCTTTGAATGAAGTAATTTCTAAACATATGTATATATATAGAAAAAATAAATTTTGATCAATTAAAATATTGAAAATGATAAAGATTGAAAATTTTGAAAAGTAAAAAGAGTGAAATGTGATAATTGGGCTGGGCTCAAGCAGTTTTAAACTCACTTGGTGGGCTTTTTGAACTTTCATTTAGTGGGTTGATTGTTCGTTGTTCCTTGTCGCACAATGGGCAAGTCATACGGTTCCTCGCTTGGCACCTGGCAGGCCGGTTTTTACCCTCAACGGCCACCCTGCCTTTTAACACTTACCATGCAAACATCTTGATAGCCTATGGTACAAGAGAAATAGGATCACATTTTTTATAATGTGTCTAACTAAACTATATTATAGTATTTGTTTTGTAATAAATTATTGTAATATATATCAAGAGATGTAATATGATTACAATAAAAAATCAATACAATTACATTGCATTGTACTCTGAAATGTTGTTAAGGACATTTTTACTTTTAAACTTTATTACTTTGTTAAATATGCTTTGTAATATTATAATTAAAATAAATTATATAATGTAGGAATTAAAAATTAAAATAAAATATAATATAGGAAATTAAAAATTTATATAACATAGAAAAAAGAAATTAAAATAAAAAATATAAGATAAGAAATTGTATTAAAGAAATGAAAATAAAATATACAAGATTATAATAAGAAATGAAAATAAATATATGACATTAAAAATATATTTAAGAGATGATATTATCTAAAAATTAATAATAAAAAATACAAATATATTAAATTTAAACTTTACTAAATAGGGATAATTTTAAAAATTAACATTACATTTTCAGCAAAATGCTTGTAAACTAAATGCTGTAATGTCATTTTCTTTGTATTTTATCATTACTTTACTTGTATACCAAATACTGTAATATTTTTTAATTTCCTTACAATCTCATTGCTTACAATTATATTATCTGTAATTACATTGTATTGTGAAGTATCAAACGTCAACCTTATATAAGACAAATTCATTTTGAAGCGATTATGAGATAGGACAATTTTGTAAAAGGAAACCTTTCCAAATTAATTGGTATTGCATGTCCTTCCGAAAGAATACATACTCTAAAACAAGGCCTAGTTGATTCTATTGTTCCATAAATATTGGTTGCTTGGTGACAAGGGGGTTAGCCTACCCTGGCCTTGACCAAATTCATTAAAAAACAATAAAAATGTGGGACGAGCACCATGCTTTTAGTACTGTATCTTTCCCTCCAAATACAGTGAATGGACCAAGACCAAGAAAGCTTGAGAATTAGCTTCTCCAAAAGCTCTAGCTTTTAAGGCTCCTGAATACCCTACTTGTTTTTACAGCTAGGATAACTGGAGAATCTTGACCCAAAGCTCCTTAAAATATAAGCATTGGAGAAAAATAAGTTATCTCTACTCTTATGTGTCCATTACAAAAAAGACAATAGGTATTATTTGAGACACTCAAACACCCAAAAGCACAATCTTTGTAGGGTAGGAAGCCAGTCATAAGAATTGCTGTCCTAGCAATCATTGAGTGCCAAGGGATATGCTCTTAAAACCAAATCAGCTTGTGTCGCCCAACTCTAACTTTGCGTGTGTTTTCATAATTGAATTCCGATGTGATCAGCTAGCTTATATAAGTCCTTTCATTTTGGAGGCGAGTCTTCAATATTGTTTCCAAGGACAAAACGAGGTTTTTGTGATCTTCTACATCAAATTCCATTAGGTCATTGAATTAATGTCGGTATATATAGAATTTTTTATATTAATAATGAAAAACTTCGATTCCAATTATTTAAACAAAAAAAAATATGTACCAACCATTGAACTAAATGTTTACAATAACTTTATTATGAGTTTGAGGGTCATTTGGAACATAACTTAACAGTTAAGACCTCAAAAAAAAAAAATAAAGTAATAACAAAAAAATGTCTTGATCATTGCAGGAAACAAGCATTCCATAATCTTTTGAAGATGATTGGAGGCTATTAGAGAAAGGGGAAACACGAAAACAAAGTGCTACAATCGTTTTCCGGAAGGAATGCATGAATTGAATTTCCTTCTTCTGCTTTTTGTTTTTTAAAGTACAAGAGTGATACGTATTGAAGTAAGAATAGGTGGGAACAAAAGTCGGTTTGTTTGTAAGACCAATTCTGAAAAAGAAAAAGGAGGGATGCTTAGGGCAAGCCCACGACCAGAATAATTTGTCGCAAATGATTATCAACGAGTTCCACATTGTCTTGTATATGTGCATAGTTTCTCCCATAACATGCATTTCTAGCTAACATAAACATGCATGCATCTGACATGCATGAACCTAGCTCGTGCTAATATTGGCTCTTCTTCAGCTATAACCTCTGGTCATCTACGTGAGTTACACAAAGATTTTCTCGTATTCTATATATAAAATCTCACCTTCTCTTTTTCGATACTCAAAATAAAAAAAATTTCTGTATGTAATATATATAATCTCACCCTTTCTTTTTTTATACTCGAACCTGATATTTTCAAAAAATATATCTTAAGATATATTTTTTCAGTTATTTATTTATTTTTTATGCAAATTGCTTTGTCATAAATTGTTAAAATGTGTTGGATTAAATACTGAAGTCAATTTATGAAATGTAAATAGTTAAATATGTGACGTTAATATATATATTTATTTATTTACGGTAGAGAAGCCATAATGCAAACATGCATGCATGATAAGAAGTGATCTATCCAAAATAAAATAAAAACATGGCACAAGGATAGCACATAAACGGTTGCCCTAATTGGGTCTGACGAGTCAAGCAAGAATATGGTGCCAAGGTGAAAAGCAATTAAAAATGATAAAATAAACAAAAGCACAATCCCAAAACTAAATCTCAAGTTAGGAGATTGATCAATGCTAGCTGTTCCTGATCCTGCCTTAATTAAATAAATCCAAGAACAACCTTTTAACTTTGGTCGCGTCGGATATATATATATATATATATGCCCTTACCTTTTTGTATAAATTTTCAACTTTAGTCAAAAAGAAGAAAAAATAAGTGTTACATAATTTTAAATTTATTGCTTTTATGTAATTAGAATTAATTATTATTATTTATTTATATCCGTTGTTTTCAATTATTTAACAATATATTATAAGATTTTTTTAGTATTAATTATATTTTGTACGATACAGTGGCGGATCCGGGAAAAAAAATTCTAGAATTCTTGAGCTAGTTAATGGTTTTAAATAATAAGTTAGGTAGTTTATCATTGTTTCAAAATAAATTGTTTGATTTGATTAGAGTTGACGAAATTATATATATCAAAATTTATACATATATAATAATAAAAAAATTAAAAATTGAGAACTTGCAGCCGTCACCTTCTGTAATTATGTACGATTGAATATTTGAAATGTAAGACAATTTTAATATTATAATCATAGATAATTTGAAATGTGACATTTTATTACCTTAAATATATAAGTTGGAGACATGCAGCAGCATTGCAGTGATAATGACATTGGAAGAGCATGGCCTGCTGCGAATGTTGAATGGGTATTTAGCCCAGCAGGGGGTACATCGGGGAAGTCCAACTACCATGTGGGATAAGGGAGCTTTGTTCAGTGACTTGTCACTTGTCGATTACCTGGAAAAGATTTGTCCTAGTCAAAGGGAGATGGGTTGTTGAAGATTTTAGTTGTGTAGTCTAAGATTGATCGGTGATTATGAGTTCACACATATTCCACGAGATGTTAATTCCTTGGCGGATGCTTTAGCAAAGTTGGGTGTGGGGAGGGAGGAAATGCTCTTTGTCTGGTGGTAGCGTGATAGAGATCACGGGAAGATGCTTTACATTATTGTTTGAGGTCTGCTGTGGGTGAGCTTCGGACTCTGTGTGACCACTGGACATACATTTTTGGTGCACAACCCCTGCACTTTTCTTGCATTAGTTGTTGTTGCAGAACCTTTCTTACGTTGTATTACCTAATGGGGTTTATATGTTGTTATGCTTTGGGTGTAGTATATCATTACCGGACTATCCTTGTCTAGACAATGAATCGAGTCTAATATTATACTCAAGAACAAGATTCACATCGACATTACAATTTTCACTTTTCAAAATAATATGAATCCATTGAAGAGAAAAATATTAAAAGCAACTTATAGATTTGTATTTGTCTAATCACGCTTGTACAACATGAGATCACCCACCTCTCCTATCATTGATAAAAGAATGTATTGTTTTACTTTTTGGTTTACTCGTTTTAATTTATTAATATTTATTTTTAGTTTAAGAAACTTTGAGGTGAAAATAAAAACAAAAAAAAAAGTTATAAATATCTTAATAGATTATCCTAATAACAAACTAGCTAGCTTAACCCATCTATATAGTTAGTCATCCAATTATACAAATCAAAATTAACCTTGCAATGACCTATTTGACGCTCCTAATCTTTCTTCATCAAATATCTGAACGCCATATTTCATAGAATTGAAGTTGTGTTTTGATATTATGACCCAAATGAGTGAAGGAATTCTTTTTGTGGTAAAGAAGATTGAAGTTAGTAAGTTTTTCTTTAAAATCGTCTTGAACTGATGATGATGTCACTTATCTGACATCATTTAAATTTGCATTGCACCTACCTTACTATGGCATCTTGTCTTCCATACCTAATGCTTTCTTTTATATAAGTGCGTTTGCTGCACCATCGATCGGAGTCCTCACTCCAAACCTGAAAACACCAACTCCGTCTCTTCAATCTCGATCATCCTAAAATGGCTGCAACTACATCCAACAGTCGGTCCTCCTTTTACAGCATTCTCCAAACCCATGCCTTTGATCAAACTCGCGAAGTTGATCTCGGACCTCTAGTCAAGGTCATCGAGAGCATTTTGCAAAACGCTGCCGCTGCGTCTGTTTCCAAGGTACTTACACACTTCCCTAGCTAGCTACTTTGCCTTTTACTTTGCTCCTTGATCATAGAAAAAAGCTTTTAAAACAGTGTTATTCCTATTCAAATGATTGATACGTATGAATTTTAATTTCTTTGCTGTAGGGTGCATATGAAGGTTTAAGCGATATGATCGGCAGCCTGGAGAACTTTGATGGCATGCGTCAAGTATTGGATGATATACGCAGCATCTCCTGTGAGGTTGTTGCCTGACATATAATTATAGATGATTTTTTTTACGAGTACTGTCTTACTCTTAAGGATTCTGAATTTTACGTGTACTCGTAGATGTCATGCAATCTCTCAGATGTGGAAGCAACGACAATGGAGCTGCTCAAAAGGCTCAGAAATTATTCATGGAACGCCAAAGTGGTGCTAGCCGTAGCAGCTTTCGCCTCCAGCATCGGGGAGTTGTTGATGCTTGTGAATCACCGAACCACGGACCCAATTGCAAAGTCGGTAGATCTCCTCAAAGGTCACTCGTTTAAACTTGATATCAATGTGCTTAAACAGCTTTTGAAGGCCATGATGGATGTGGTGAACGTCAATTTCGCCTTCTTGGTCCCAACTCTTTCCAAGATTCCGAAAGAGGCACCGTCCATGAAGGATGCCATGGAATATTTCCCCACCGCCACTTACAAGATCCTTAGCGTTATTGTTCAAATTGCAAGCATTTTAAGCAAAAGGGAGTAAGCCCCGATCCATCCATGAATCGTGCCCAGCTCCAACTTAATTATGAATACAATTAAACTAATTACCAATTTCTTTCTTTCTTTTTTTAACTCTGATTTCAGGCAAATTATTGACTCAACAATAAAAAGCTTGGCATATGAAGTTAGCTGTGTAAATTACGTCCTTCAAAAGAAATTAGAACGTTGCAAAATTGACGCTGGTAAGTCTTTTAACTTTGGATATATAACATTTATTCATTTTGGGTATATATACATAAGCCATCAAGTATTAAATTGAACATTTTCTTTTTGTTCTTTTAATTAAGAGGCAAAACAAAAAGGATAGATGGCTTGAAATTTATATATACTATACACTAAAACTCATTTCTTTGATTCTCTTCATGCACTCACGATGCACTATACTGATAATGGTGCTATTTATATATTTTTTTCCATTGCACTTCCTTTTTCATTTTTCTTTTCCTTTCTGCAATTTTAAGGCTTTGTGGACCATTTGCTAGCTAGCTTTCTCTTTTGCTAGGTTTAATTACATTACTTTTTCCAATGCAAAGTGCTTTGGCATTTTTATAATATTTTAACACTATTTTATTTACTGATCATTTTTATAAATAATTTGTTTTTTATATGTTAAAAAATTTTAAATTAAGTATCCTAAACTCTAAAGCGCCGAAGAACAAATTTAATGCTATATGCCTTTCACCATTTTATAATATTCAATATTTTAGCAATTACTAATTATGAGTGAGACAATTTGGTGCTGTTGTAGTACCATTTTATGCTCAACAATTTGATTTAATCATAATATTACTTTTAATTTTTTTTGAAAGGTATAAGTATTGATTTTATTACTTAAAATTATCATACAATAATAGTGGAGCAGAGCAATGCATAGAGGGGTAAAGCACTCCCTTAATTACTGCATTTATCTGCGTATATGAGCATGGACCAAACTATCTCGATTGTGTTTGAGATCAAACTAACCGGTTATCCACCTTCCTTTCTCACCAGCAAAATCAAAAAGGCCATAAGGAGTAGTTGATTGTTTGAAGGTGCATAGTATAAATTCCATGAATTAAGTATGAGTTTAACTGAGTTACCACAGTTCTCTAATAAATTTAAACATGTGACAACCAAATAACAATGCTCAAGTGATACGAAAAATTATGAATTGCTTTGATTAATTTATGAATTTGAGACATTGATGACTGCAAATGTTTAGGGAATAATTTTGAGATCGTTAGCTTTAAATTGCAATGAGGAACTTGATTCTGTATTTTAAGTTATAACCAAAATTATTTTTGTTCATTTTGATTAGCTTCCAAAAACCCAAAAACAAATTCATGTTTCATAAAATGATTTTCATTTAAAAAATCGTTAATATATTCATTACCTATCTCTATATTTCTATTTTTTTTAGTATTTTGATATTGATAAGTATTTTTAAATAATTTATCTCAATTCCGCAACCACGGGGATATTTTTATTTTCTTTTCAAGTAAAATTTTTATATATTAATTGGGATAAAGATTACATGAATTAATTGATAACCATAAGTCATCCAGACATTAAACTCAGTATAACATTCGTGTACAAGGAAACACATAGTATTTCCACAAGACATCACCCCCATCCCCTCAATTCCCGCTAAAAGTTTGTTACTTGGCAATGGAACAACTGATGACCATACGATGCAGAACAAGGCGAAAAGTACCACAAGCATGAAGAAACAGAGTACCAGCGGGATGAAGACGTTTCGGAACTCATTCCTAAAATTGGCTTTTGGGAACTTTTCGGTAAAATTAAGCAACATATGAAGATTCAGGTTGCTTCATTTACACTTCCTCTATGGTTGTATGCTCCGTTTTCATGTCCCTTGCGTTTTGCTAAATAAACCCTATATTCTTCTGGTGCAAACAGGTTCCTGAAAAACTGAGGAAAAAGCATGTGCTGTTTCTCATATCGGATCTTGACATCTCCTTTGAAGAGATTAAGGTTCTTGATCGGCTGTACCAAAAGAACAACCAGAGGTATGAAATCCTGTGGCTCCCAATTGCGGACTTGACTACCCCTTACGAAAAGACAAAATTTTCAGAGCTGAAACAGTTGATGAAATGGGGTGCGGTCGAACCCTCCAAAATTGGACCGGCCTTCATTGAGTACATCAAGAAGGAATGGCATTTTATAAAGAACCCCATTGCTGTGTCTTTGAATGAAGAAGGAGAAGTGACGTGCCGGAATGCACTCCCTATGCTGTGGACATGGGGCAATTTGGCCTTCCCATTCACTGATGAAAAAGAGCATCACTTCTGGAATAAGATTGATGAGAAAAATGGTTGGAAACTTGAACTCCTGCTTGATGAGCAGATCGATCTCGACATACCGCCACGGGTACATTTTTTTTTTGTTTGCTTGTTTTTGTATTTAAGCCATGGTTCAGTTTCTGATACTTGATCACTGTTGGGTCCTTGATTTGTCAGATGCGGAGCGTGACATTTGTATGCTTGTTTGGGGGTGAAAATATATCATGGATTCAGGCGTTCACGGAGAAAGTAAAAAATGCTACCGCCGGTGTTTCCTTTAAACTGGTTTACGTGGGAAAGAACAAAGGGGAAGGGCTACCAAGCCACCTGCTAAGTCCTGACATTCACGTGATCGACTCTGAATTCCAGTGGCAGTTTTGGACCCGACTGGAGAGTATATTGTATGCCAAAATCCAACAGGACAAGACCAATCAAACTGATCGCGTGCTGCGCGAGGCCTTGAAACTACTTGGCTACGCTGGCAGTGGCGAACCGTGGGCAATGTTCTCTGTCGGATCAGCCGCGATGGTCACGACCAACGGAGAAATGGCTCTAAACATCATGTCAAACTATAAAGATTGGAAAAATGACACAACAGGGCCTCTTTTTCTTGAGGCACTCAGAAATTATTACATGTATAAAATGCAGGATACCCATGGCTGCATCAATGTTCACCTCCCCGTTCTCGGGGAGTTCCCAGGGATAGTAAGTTGCCCGAAATGTTCCAAAGAAATGGAGATGTATTACACGTATCGCTGCTGTGCTGAGTAATTACCAAACTATATGTTTGAGAAGGAGATGGATAAGATGCTTCTATGACAAATAAAGATCAGCTTTGGAAGCACAAGGTTATACTATATGTTGCTTTCTTATTACTACGTTATGAATAATAATTTTTGGGACTCCTATTCATTAGCTTTGGCTTGTGAAGAGTTAAGATTAGTGTAATGAATGGTTCATCTACTATTTTAATTCCATTGTTTTGGTCTTTCTATCTCAAGTTTTAATAAATTTAATTTCTACACCTTCAATTTATAGACGATTGATAGTGATAAAATTTTACCATTAATTTCGACTACTTGACCTTTTTGTTGATAACATAATATGCCAACTTGAATTATTTTTTAGCACATGGAACACATATAGCACACAAAATTCTTATTTTTAATAAAAAATCTAATAAATTATGTTTTTTAGAATATAGAAATTATTGTTTTTAATTAAAATAAAATATTATTTTTATACTAATATATGCCTCGTGATCAAAAAATAATCTGTCTCATCATGTCAATTTATCACCAAATGCCATGCCATCCTAATTGATTACAAAATTTTAATACTTTCATCATTGTCATCAACTTCCTTCTAAATTGACTTTTAATAAAAGCGTAAATAATAAATTCATTAAAATTGAAGTAAAAAGATTAAAATTATCAAATTAAAATAATAGAGAGGGATTAAATTCAAATTTTGGCACATGCTTTTATCTGATAATTATCTGCCTCACATCTCCCTTTGGCATATGCTTTGTATAATATAACTTGATGGTGATTCCTTAGGTTGTGGTGTGATGATGTTCTTGATGGTTGTTCTTTTGATCCCATTACAACTTAAGGGTGTGTTGAACTTGTATAGTCTGTTTCGACACTACTTATCTGCAGCTCTAGCCTTCTATCCCTTCTTTTTTACAGGAAGTTATTAATGAAATCATCTCTACTTTTCAAAAGAAAAAATTAAAGAGCAGACACATTACTTAATAATTAATTACGTAACACAATGAATACTCGGTTGATCACTGCAAAATTTTGGAAGTTTTCTTTGAAGGCTATATAATCAAAGAGCAAATGAGCATTACTTCTACTATATGACAACCAATGTGACATTTTCATTATTTTTTATCTCTCACCCTCCTCAAAACTAAGTAACTTTGAGGAGGTTATATAAACCTTGTCATTTTCTTCTTTGAATGAAGTAGCTTTTTAAATGCATATATATCTGTTATAAACTTTACCCTTTTTATTATTTTAAATATTTTGTTTATTAAAGTTTGAAAATTTTGATTCGTAAAAAGGGTGAATTGTGATAATTAGGCAGCTTGAGGCAAACGGGCTCTTAAGTGGTGGAATGGGAAAAGATGAATTGTGATAAGCAGCCTTGACCAATTCCATTGAAAAACAATAAAAATGTGGGACGAGCGCTAACCTACTTGTTTTTACAGCTAGGATAATTGGAGAATCTTCACCCAAAGCTTCCTCAAGTAAGGATAAGAGAGAAATAAGTTAACTTTAGTCAAATGTGTCCATTGCGAAAAAAGAAAGACAAAAAGTATTATTTGGGACATTCAATACCCAAAAGCACAATCTTTGTAGGGTAGGAATTGCCAGTCATAAGAATTGCTATCCTAGCAATCATTGAGTGCCAAGGGATATGCTCTTCAAACCAAAGTCAGCTTGTGCCAGACAACTCTTAACTTTGCTCGTATTTTCATAATTGAAGGCCCATGTATCAGCCGGCTTATATAAGTCTTTTGATTTTGAGTCAAGTCTTCAATATTGTTACCAAGCACTAAGAGTTTGTTGTGATTTTCTATATCAAATTTCATTAGGTCATTAAGTTAATTTGAATAAGGGATTTTTTATATTGAGGATGGGGGATTTGATTCCAACTAATTAAAAAAAAGAAACATGTATCAATCATTGAATTAAATATTCAAACATTAAGTAAGAAACTACGTGAAAATACTACAACAACTTCCATAGCCGATTAGAGGCAGCTATAGCCATAACGGAGTCATTAAGAACATAACGTTAACAGCCAAGACCCCATGTGAGGATTGTTTTTTTGAAAAGTATATTTGAATATTGAAAATTAAGATGTGGGTGCAGGAGACGAAAATGGAGACATGCAGTGATAATGAGATTGGAAGAGCATGGCTTGATGCGAATGTTGAATGGGTTTTTAGCCCGGCAAGGGGTACATCGGGAGGTCTAATTAATTACCAAGTGGGATAAGGAAGCTTTTCGCAGTGACTTGTCAATTACCAGGAAATTAAAGATTTGTCCTAGTCAGTCAAAGGGAGATATGGGTGATTGAGGATTTTAATTGTGTAGTCTAAGATTGATTGGTGATTTTGAGTTCACACATGCTTCACGAGATGCTAATTCCTTGGCGGATGCTTTAGCAAAGTTGGGTGTTGAGAGGGAGGAAATGCTGTCTGGTGGTAGGGTGATCTTTGTCACGCGAAGATGCTTTACGTTGTCGTCTGCTGTGGGTGAGCTTCGGATTCTGTGTGACCACTGGACATACATTTTTGGTGCACAACCCCTGCACTTTTCTTGCATTAGTTGTTGTTGCAGAACCTTTTTATGTTTATATGGTGTTATGCTTTGGATGTAGTATATCATTTCTGGACTAACCTGGTCTAGGCAATGGTATGCAAGCTTTTTTTTAATAAAAATGAAATTTTTATTAATTTTGAATCATTCGTGAAAAATACATTATTAATAAATTCTTTGATGATTAAGAATATATATATATATATATATTTTTTGATTGAAAGAAAGTGAAGAGTCTAATATTCTATTTAAGATTAAAATTTGTATCGATATTACAACTTTCACTTCTCAAAACACTATGAATCTATTTAAGAAAAATCTTAAAAACAACTTATAGATTGTTATTTGTCTAATCTTGCTCACACAATATGAGATCCCCCAGCCCTCCTTTCTCTGCTTAGCTAATATATAAATCCTAGATTCCATTGATTTACATTTTTCAATTTAATTTATTAATATTTATTTTAGTTGAAGATAATTTGAAGTGAATAACAAAAAAAATTATAAATATCTTCATAGATTATCCTAATGATGAACTAGCTTAAACATACAAAGTTATAAATTTCATTGAGAAGTAATGAATGACAATAAGTGGTTACTTAAAATTATAAAGAAATTCGGCCTATCTATACAATTAGTCATCCAATCTTATACAAAAATCAACCTTGCAATGATCTATTTGACGCTCCTAATCTTTCCTCATCAAATATCTAAACGCCATATTTCATAGAATTGGAGTTGTGTTTGATATTATGACCCAAATGAGTGAAGGAAAAATCGTCTTGAACTGATTATGTCACTTGTCTGACATCATTTAAACTTGCAGTGCACCTACTTTACTATGGTATCCTGTCTTCTTGAGTACCATACCTACTGCCAGCTTATATATAAGTGTGTTTGCTGCATCCTTGGAGTCCTCACTCCAAACCTAAAAACACCAACTCCGTCTCTTCAATCTCGATCATCCTTAATTACCACCTTCCTAAAATGGCTGCTACTACATCCAACTGTCAGTCCATCACGATATCTCAGGAGCTGTCACAGAAGATTCTGATAACCCATGTCTTTGATCAAACTCGTGAAGTTGATCTCGGACCACTAGTTAAGGTCATTGAGAGCATTTTGCAAAACGTTGCAGCTGCTTGCAAGGTACTTAAACATCACTCCCCTAGCTACTTTGCCTTTCATTTTGCTCCTTGATCATAAAAAGAAAATTTTTAAACAGTGCTATTCCTCTTCGAATGATTGATTCGTATGAATTTTATTTGTTGCAGGGTGAGTCTGAAGGTTTAAATGATATGATCTGCAGCCTGGAGAACTTTGATGGCATGCGTCAAGCATTGGATGATATACGCAGCATCTCCTGTGAGGTTGTTGCTTAACATATAATTATAGATGATTTTGTTTACCAGTGTCTTACTCTTAAGGATTTTAAATTTTACATGTACTTGTAGATTTCATGCAATCTTTCAGATGTGGAGGCAACGACAATGGTGCTGCTCAAAAGGCTTAGAAATTATTCATGGAACGCCAAAGTAGTGCTAGCCGTAGCAGCTTTCGCCTTGAGTATCGGGGAGTTGTTGATGCTTTTGAATCACCGCACCACGGACCCAATTGCTATGTCCGTGGATCTCCTCAAAGGTCACGTGCTCAAACTTGATATAAATGTGCTTAAACAACTTTTGAAGGCCATGGTGGATGTGGTGAACATCAATTTCGCCTTCTTGGTTCCAACTCTTTCCAAGATTCCAAAAGAGGCACCGTCCATGAAGGATGCCATGGATTATTTCCCCACCGCTACTTACAAGATCCTTAGCGTTGTTGTTCAAATTGCAAGCATTATAAGCAAAAGAGAGTAAGCCCTGATCCATTCATTATGTCTCAACTCCAACTTATGAATACAATTAAAGTAACCAAATTTTTTTTTACTCTGATTTCAGGTACATTATTGAGTCAACAATAAGACGCTTGGCACATGAAGTTAGCTATGTAAACTATGTCCTTCAAGAGAAATTAGAACGTTGCAGAAAGGATGCTGGTAAGTCTTTGACCTTTGGGTATATAACATTACTCATTCTTGGTATATATACACAAGCTATTAAGAATTAAATAAGACATTTAATTTCCTTTTGTTCTTTTATGACTCAAAACAACAAAAGATAGATGACTTGAAATTTATATATACTTTATACTAAAACTCAATTCTTTGATACTCTTCACACACTCACTATGCACTCCCTTTTCATTTATCTTTTTCTTTCTGCAATTTTAAGGCTTTGTGTGGACCATTTGCTAGCTTTCTCTTTTGCTGAGTTTACAAAAGTTTTTCAATGCCAAGTTCTTTGGAATTTTAATGTATAATCTTTTAACACTATTTTATTTACTTATCATGTTTTATAAATATATAATTTGTTATTATATGTAATATAAAAAACAATGTTTCATAAATTGATTTTCACTTAAAAATTGATGATATATATATACATATATTCATTACCTATCCCTATATTTCTATTTCTTCTAATATATTTGTTTTGATAAATGTTTTCAAACAATAAAGCCAATTTAACAACTGATTACGAGGCAAAACAAGGCGAAAAGTACTACCAGCATGAACAAGTAGAGTACCGGCAGCATGAAGGCGTTTGGGAACTCATTATTCCTAAAATTGGCTTTTGGGAACTTATTGATAAAATTAAGTATCATATGAAGATTCAGGTTGGTTCATTTACACTTCCTCTAAGGCTGTATGCTCCGTTTTGAAGTCCTTTCCATTTAGCTAAAGCCTTTATTATTATTATTATTATTATTATTATTGTTTTTCACATTGTATGTCTACAAACAGGTTCCTGAAAAACTGAGAAAAAAGCATGTGTTGCTTCTCATATCAGATCTTGACATCTCCATTGAAGAGATTAAGGTTCTTAATCGGCTGTACCAAATGAACAATCAGCGGTATGAAATCTTATGGTTCCCAATTGTGGACGTGGCAACTTACGAAAAGATAAAGTTTACGAAGCTGAAACAGTTGATGAAATGGGGCGCGGTCGAACCCTCCAACATTGGACCGGCCTTCATTGAATACATCAAGAAGGAATGCAATTTTATAAAAAACCCCATTGCTGTGTCGCTGAATCAAGAAGGAGATGTGACGTGCCGAAATGCACTCCCAATGTTGTGGACGTGGGGCAATTCGGCCTTCCCATTCACTGATGAAAAAGAGCATCAGCTCTGGAATAAGATTGGTGAGAAAACTGGTTGGAAACTTGAACTCCTGCTTGATGAGCAGATCGATCTCGACATACTGCCACGGGTACATTTTCTTTTTTCTTTTTTGCTTGTTTTTGTATTTAAGCCTTGGTTCAGTTTCTGATACTTGATTTATCAGATGCGGAGCGTGACATTCGTATGCTTGTTTGGGGGTGAAAATATATCATGGATTCAGAAGTTCACGGAAAAAGTAAAAAATGCTACTGTCGGCGTTTCCTTTAAACTGGTTTACGTGGGAAAGAGCAAAGGCAAAGGGCTACCAAGCCACCTGCTTAGTCCTGACATTCACGTGATCGACTCTGAATTTCAGTGGCAGTTTTGGACCCGACTGGAGAGTATATTGTATGCAGAAATCCAACAGGACAAGACCAGTCAAACTGATCGCGTGATGCACGAAGCCTTGAAACTACTTGGCTACGCTAGCAATGGCGAACCGTGGGCAATGTTCTCTATCGGATCAGCTGTGATGGTCACGGCCAACGGAGAAATGGCTCTAACCATCATGTCAAACTATAAAGATTGGAAAAAGGACACAACAGGGCCTCTTTTTCTTGAAGCACTCCGAAATTATTGCACGTATAAGATACCGGATATCCATGGCTGCATCAATGTTCACCTCCCCGTTCTCGGGGAGATTCCAGGGATAGTAAGTTGCCCGACATGTTCCAAAGAAATGGAGATGTATTACACGTATCGCTGCTGTTCTGAGTAATTAGCAAACTATGTTTGAGCAGGACATCGACAAGATGCTACTGTGATAAATAAATATCACTTTTGGGTTTTACCAGACCGATGGGATGATCATGAAGAAGTACAAGATTGTATTATATGTTGCTTTCTTATTATTATGTTATGAACAATTTTTAGGAGTCCTATACATTAAGGAGCTTTGGCTAGTGAAGAGTTCAAGATCAGTGTTCATCGACTATTTTAATTCCTTTGTTTTCGTCTAATTTCTATTTCAATTTTTAATAAATTTAAATTCTACACTTTCGATTTATAGATGATTGATAGGGATAAAATTTTACCAATAATTTCAACTACTTGGCCTTTAATTTATTAATAATGTAACATGTCAACTCGAATTATTTTTTACCACATGGAACACATATAGCACAGAAAATCTTTATTTTTATATAAATTATTCTTTAGAATATAAAAATTATTATTTTTAATTAAAATAAAATATTATTTTTTAGACTAATATATGCCACGTGATAAAAAAAATGAATCTATCTCATTATGTCAATTTATCACCGAAATGCCATGCCATTCAAATTGATGACAAAATTTTAATACTTCCATTGTTATCAACTTCCTCTAAATTGACTTTTAATAAAAGTGTACGTATCAAATTCATTAAAATTGAAGTAAAAGGATTAAAAATATCAAATTAAAGCAATAGAGGGGGATTAAATTCAAATTTTGGCATATGCTTAATTTAATTTATCCCATAATTATCTACCTCACATCTCCCTTTGTTCCCTTCCCAAATCCCAACCCTCACCAAGAGATATAGGAATTGAAAAACAGACTTATGTAGCACAATGAAGACTCTATTTTTAGATAAGCCTTGGCTCAACCATAATTTTCCCCTTCTCTATTTTTTTTTTTTTTTTGTTAAAGTATTTTAAAATTATTTATTATAGTAATATTTAATTTTTTTTAAAAAATAAAAATTAAATAAATTTATTTATTTATTAATATAAAAATACTATCAATTCTAGTTGGGCGGGAATGACGTTTACAACTTGAGATGTTAAAATGGTGGTGGATGGAGATAAAACTAAAATATGGTATAAACAAGTACAAAATATCCATGGAAAGGAAAGCCCAAATTAATAGAGCCTACTTGAAACAACTTAAAAACAAAGCTTGGGCTCAACAAGGGTAGCCCACTTAAAAGACCTTAATATCAGCTAGCTAACCTCCCAAACTCAATTAAATGTTTTTTTTTTTTATAAATTTGAAAAAACTTTAATCTTAAAAAGGTTATCGTATTATATCTGTTTATTAAAATAAGTCCTTCATCTTTTATTAAACTTTTAATTTGAACAAAATCAATTCTTAATCTTAATAGATTTAATATCAACGTGTATTTTTTTTTATCTATATGACACATGATATGATTTGATTATATAATCACTGTGACATTTTTTCTTGATTATTTTCTCGCACTTTCCTCAAAATTACGTATAATTTTGAGAATGTTATATAAAGCTTCTCATTTTCTTCTCGCTCTTCCCATCTCTACGTCCTTATTTTTCAGTTCCTTTACCCCTCCCTCTACCTTTTAATCTGTTTAGCTTCTCCAAAAAATCCTTTTTTTTTTGTTTTATCTTTCTTTGTTCTAAAAAAAAAAAAAAAACCTAGACCTAGTTGTCAAGAGTGGACTTTTGCCACCACCTATTCCTTTGTCCTCTATGACTCTCTTCTCTCTACACTTTCATCGGTTAATTTTCACTAAATCTCCAAACCAAAACTTAAATTTAAAAGTTTTAGGCTTTGGGTTTTTCTAAGATTTGAAGAACAAGAAAAACTTTCTCAAAAAAATGAGTTCAATTAATAAAAGAGGAGAAAGAGATGAATAAAAAATGTTTTTCTTTTTTGTGATTCCAATGTTGACTGATGATTGACAACAACGACAGACTATTGATAATTGGCGGTCAATAAATTTAAATTGTGATTTTGTCACGTGATCACGTTAACTAGACAAGTTATACCTCATGTGATGAAAAAGGTATAATTAGCATTAAGTCTAATGATAGTTACATTTACATTAAATTAAAAAAACTTATTTATATCAAAATAAAAATTTAAAAATTTATCTGATATATATAAAACTTTAATGAATTTTATTTTGTTGCCTATCCTCTTATTCGAGCCTAATAATTAAATTCGTTTTCTCATAAAAAAAAATGGTTTTGATGATGGTCCCTCCACCAAAACACTTTCAGAAAAACAAATGGAAAGTCTACAAAAAAGGGACCACTATGGTAAAACAATATGGTCTGTGTTTTTTCCCATTGCCTTGTACCCATCCCATCTCACAATAATTTCTTCCTTCTTTTCTTCACTACAACTAACACCAATATGCATGACAGATATATGGCAGAGGAAAAAGGGATTCTTTGTTGAGAAACAAAGACAACCCACTCCCTCTTTGTAATCCATAATTCTGTATCGTTATTCTCCTTTTTGGTGTTGTATATGGGTTTTGATTGTACATTGATAAGAGGTACTGCACAGTGCACACCCAAGCCTTGAATTATTTTGGATTGCACATTTTTATTGCTCACAGACAATGGTTGTCGACTTGGAGGGATTGATCCACGTATGCTGATGGTTTCTTTTATTATTTATTTAGAATTAACTTGACAGGAAAGGTTAAAGAAATAAACTTTGTTCCTTGTTCACGGAATGAAAACTCTCATTGCCTCCTTTTAGTTTATGACAGCTCATGCTTGATTGTAGCAAAACCCTACATATGTTTTTTTGCAAGAAAAAAGATGAGATGCAGCCATTCCCATCTTCATCAGCACACTGTGATTTGCCACGTGGCATTGTTGGAAGGGACCTCCAAACGGTTTCATTGTAGAGCAATGTGAGATGTAATAATTAATTACATGAGACGGAGAGGCAAAGTGAAGTAGTAAAATCAAAGGGCAGCAGCAGATGCTTCCTCCTTAGTCCTATGGACTGATTCACAGTCTCAACAGTGCGAAAAGGTGCTCCTCCATAAACCAAACTCTCTCTCTCCCTTTAGTCTCTTTCTTCAAAAATTCCACACCCAAAAAAAAAAAAAAGAAGATTTCTTGTATTTTAATTCCTTCTACTCCAGCTAAATCCCATTTAAGATGCACTCAATTTAGCAGCACCACCAAACAAAGCAGTTCAACAAGACAATTCTTTTTCATTTATGATTTACACCAAATCAAATTTAAACCAAATACCTTCCTCTTTACAAAAACAAAAGACAAATCAATTCCCATTTCGCATTCATATACATTACCATTACAATCCCCTTTTTCTTTTCTTTTACTACCTGTTTAGCAAAAACACCAAATACCCACTTCAAGAAACATGAAATCTGCTTATGGGGTCACTCTTTTTCTCCTGTTTCTGCTCTTTTCAGCTTATGTCTTCAATTACAATGAAGCTACAAGCATGGCCCAAGTAAGTCAAAAACCTTGCTTTGAATGCCTAGATCCCTTTGCTTTTCATGTCAAAGTTGTCAACTTTTTGGGTATTTCGTGGATTTAAAGTTGGTTTCTTGATTTGAAGGTAAATGGGTCTTCAGAAATGGTTCCATTGGTGGAAGAAAAGATGATGAAGATGATGATGTTCAATGAAAGCAGAAGAAAGTTAGGGAGTTTCCAGATATGCGCTGTTTGTACATGCTGTGGTGGAGCTAAAGGTCTTTGCTTGCCATCTCCTTGTTGCTATGCTATCAATTGCAACATTCCAAACAGACCTTTTGGATTCTGTTCGTTCACTCCCAAGACCTGTAATTGCTTTGGATGCCATCTCTAGTTTAAAGGTTTATTATATATATATTTGATCATTTTGCTTTGTTTTAATTTAGGAGTAAAAAAAAGCTCTTGATTCTGTTGGGAGTGTGAAAGGGGAGGAAGAGAATATCTGTTTTCTTCATTTGTTTGTTTATAAATTTTATAAATTTTATAGGGGAGGTTGCTCTTTCCAGGATAGTTTTTTGGCTATCTCCAGTGGGATTTGTCTATATATTTTTTTTAAGGAAGTAGCATTGCCTGGAAATAGATATGCTAAGCATTAGAGCACGATATATGGATAATTAAGGAAACATTGTCCCTTGTTTATGAAGCTACTGGGTCTTATGATAAGGTTATTTTTCTTTGGTTAGGATATAAATTAATGTTAGTGCTCAGTTGGGTGGAAGTGTTACTCATGACAAAGATTCAAGATGTCTATTATTTTAATATTGTTTTGTTTACTTTTTTTTATTTATATGTTTAATGTATTAGTGGGGTGTAATGCAGAATGCAACTTGGAAAACTGTAAGAGGATCTTATTTTAATGTCAATTTGTTTTTGGACAGTTTTGTTTATCTTAATCCTGTTTTTTAATTGTACTAATGTTTCTGCTGCTTTAATTATGCTTCACACTTGATCTTGCACAGTATCTTAAGTCAGAGTGGTTCAATACATAAATAAATCTAAGCTGATGTTGCTCAAGGGAAAGTAAATTGCTAGAACTTTGCAGTTGGCTTGTTGTGCCTACCAAATTTTGAAGGATTTTGCAATTACTTTTTTAACACTTAGCTTTATGGCTCTGGCATGTTGCCTCTCTTTCCTGCGGTGCCAGATACAAAAACTCTAGGTTGACATACAATGTCTTGCCAATTTCCGGCAGTTCATGCTTTGATTTGGGTGGGCCAATTCTTTGAATAGTGGGGCATCTAGGGAGGAAGGAAGAGCAAGAGGGAGGTATTATGAGATATGAATTACCTAAAAAAAAAAGAGAGGTTTGTTGGTAGAAATGCCCTAAATAGCTGAGATTTAAATGTTGGTGACTTTGGTGGATGGGATAGATGTGATGATATTAATGCATGTAGGTGTAGCCAACAGAAATATTAGGGTGGGTGGAAGTTGGGTAGAGGCCATTAAGCCTAGCTACAATTGTAAGGTGGTGCTGTTAATATTTCTAGAGCTATTTATGTGTTTCTCTGCATATTTTATGTCTATTTTGTCATAGATTATAATGCGTCTTTTTTTTTTTCTTTTCTCTTATAAATCATGAAATCCCCATTAGAAATTCGTAGTTTTTTTGTGAGTAGGACTCTTCTTTTCATTTTTTTTTAATTTTAAAAAGGGAATTTTAATGAGGGATGGGAGGATTTAGACATTGCAGCAGCAGCCAGCAGGTTATAGAGGCACATTTGTATTTGTTGTCTTGAGAAAGGTGTGTTGGGAATCTCATTGACCTTTTGTATGAAGGCAATATGCGACAACCCATGTGCTGCTAAAACATCAAATAACAATCAAATGGGTTGGCAATTCTAGCACGACCTTATAAAATATTTCTCATATAAATTTTTGGTTGAGAACTTGTGATCATGTTCAATGAGATTTGATTGCAACTCTATAAACTCTTTGCTTGCTCTGTTTGGTTATATCTTATCCTCTTCTATTTTAAATGCAAATCATAGCTTTTTTTTTTTTTGACAATGATTTATTGATATAATGAGAACAGCTTGCATATACAGGTTGGTATTCATTTAGGTCACATGTGATGACTGATTAGTTGCAACTTCTATGGGATCCACCAATACCATAATATGATTCAACAAATGTAGCTACAAAAAGACCCAACAGCAATAAGTCATATTAAAAGTATAAAAAATTACCAAGTGAGACGACTACCTTTCATTGTGTTAATATTAAGATTGGAGTTTGTGAGATGGGGTGAAGAAAGGAGATACCAGTGTGCAACATAAATTAGGCAAGGTTTTAATTTAAGAATATACCCTTTCTCACCATTTTGTGGAGATCATTGTGGTTGCCGACCATCTACTTTTACAATTGTGGCATTTATATGAAGGGACAAAGTGCAGGAGTAGCTCCTCCCTCTCCCTCCCAAGTAGTTGCTACCTCTTTTATCAGTCACTTGTGGGGCTCCATGACTGTCTTAGGACCTTTTTCTAACGGGTTTGGTATGGCCCTGGTAAGCAATGGTTCTACTCAATTGGTCCCGCTTTCCTTTTTCACTTTGATATCACATTTACCTAATTGGATCTGCCAACTCCCACAGCTCGAAACCAACCTTGACTCAAAACTTGAAAGGAGTTCAAGCTACGACCTTCCTCCCATCTTAACTCCAACTACTTGCTTGCATATTAAGAATGTGAAAGGAATCGATTGACTTCCACCCAAAAGCCTTACAGCCAATTAGATCCAAACAAAGTTGGTCATTTAATTTCCAAATGATTGAATGTAATATCTAACTGGTCGTTCAATGGTTACTTCTTCAATATTATTAATTTATTCCAAAACTCTTATTGGTTTATAAAAATTAACAAATAAATAAAAAAAACATTTTGAAAAATGTTAAAATTATATATAAATAAAGGAAATATAAAGTTTGGGGTGTTTCTTTCTCTCAATTTAATATTTTTAAAAAAGTACAGTAGATGATCAAAGAATTTAATCTACAAATAATTATATGAACTAAATTTTATGTTAGCTTTCTACTTTTTTTTGTGTGTGTGGAAAATGTGTATATTTCAGTAATATGGTGGATTGAAACAAAAGCAAAACAATAGAATATGTAGAAAAATGAACATAAGTGCATGATAATTGTCCGTTGAAAGGCATCATTTGATTGAGCAATTATGGTTTCTTGACTTTCACCTTCCCCATTCCCCCAACATCCGTAATCATTCAGTCTTCATCTACTTTCTCTTTCTCTCTCTCTCTCTCTTATGTCAAGTGGACTTTCTGCCTCTTATCTCAATGATACCAAATCAAAGAAATTTTGAATCCATAAAGCCTGCTGTCACATTCTGACAAGTTTGAACTAGGTTCCTTCTTTTAGTCTAATGTCTGTTGAGCTAGCTGCTTTAACATTGGCAAATTGAATCTATAAAAGTGAAAGTATACATTCTTTGTCCATTGAGATATTTTGGCCAAAGGCATCAGAGTCTTCAGGTACAGTTGATTTCATAATCAAAAGTATCACCTAGTCTACATACAAGAAAAAAACTCTACATATTCTTAGTAAAACCACAAGGTTACATGTCAGTACTCCACTAGATCAAGTTTCGTGGTTTTTCCATTACCATCAATCTGTCCTAAGATCCATGTATTCCCTACGGATACTGTCAGCATTGAGGATGACAATTTAAAGCGTGACTCCCTGTTGAACATACATCACAAGATAGAGTGAGTCATAAATGAACTACATTTCTATGAAGCTGCAAAGGCTGAAAAAGAGGAACAAACTAACGCAGAGAGAGAGAGGGAGAGAGTATTTCTCAACATATGAATCGTAAAATCAGATGCTTTCATTGTATTTCACCTTCTAGGAATCTAAGACCAAAATTGTTAGGATGACTGCAATAAGCTCCCAAGCCAAAGTTCTAGAGAAGATGAGGCTATCAAGGGAAGGCAACATCTGAAGGCCCAGATCCCAGGAATCCAGAGCAAACCTAAACAGGTTTACAAAGGAGATAATCTATTATCTGTCTCAATATATTCTGCAGATAAGATGAAAAGACTAGCAAATCTCTCAAATCATACAGACACAAGTTCAAACTTCCAGGATGTTAGAACTTACTTTAGAAATAAACTGATACCATTTTCAAGAAAGGACAGAACTGGGGCACGTAGATTCAAAATTACAAATTAAGAAAATAACTTTTTTTTTCATCTCAAAAGGGTGGAATACTAAAAGCAGCACTGAAAGACCAAGAAAAACCTTTCTAATGTAAGCATGAAATTCCTTAATATTTGGTTTCAACAACGATGAAATAGTTTTCCTTAAGTTCATCCAAATATACAGAAATTAACAGGAAAAAGAAACTTACAGTGTATATATCCCTCTCAGTTGCTGAGGCATAAACAGTTCTGACTAAATCAACTGCTTCAGATTCAGAAAGTTGAGTAACGGCATCCTGCACAGGCCATGGGTTTGTCAAGCAGGAATGTATGGAGTAGAAAGTTCTGAAGAATATATATCACAAAATTATAAATTATAAAAAAAAAATTAAAAGCAAACCTGGGCAGGCAACAAGAGAGGGCTGGGAGACTTCAGTTGGTTATCCAAAAAAGGCATGATAAGTGTAGAACCAGTACCCTGGGTGCCATATCCAACCCTCTCATAGGAACCAACAGCATCATATGTGAAAACACAACCCTTTCCTAGAGGTTTGGATGAAGAATATCATATATAAAGCAAAGCTCAAACCAGTGATGAAAGCTCAAAATAGAATACCTTCGTCATCAAGGCCCCCCAAAACATTAAACGAATAATAAGGGAAGAAACGCCTGTAGTAAAGGGTGTTGGAAGCAGTTGAGCCATTGCAGGGCAGCTCATTTGCTTGTTGTTAAGGGGGGGCGAGGTCTGTTGCAATCGGGCAACCGATCGAAACCGTCGGTCAATCCGATCGGTCTCGTCGGCCAATCGGCTCGGCCCTCAAGAGGGACTCTTTCCCCCTCGAACCGATTGAATAACCGTTGGTCATGTTTTTTTTTTTCAAGAGGGGGGAAATATCGTAATACCCCTCATTAAACCCCCCTCTCCCCGCCACCCATAAGGGTAAAGAAAGAATAGAAGCTTTTGCTGCTATTTTTCCCTTTTCGGTTTTCCCCGACCCCCTCTAATTTCTCTTTCCCCTACTTTCCGCAGCTCCAACTCTCCCTCTCACTAAACCCTAAACCAGCAGCCACTAACAAAGTTGGCTCTCTTCCATTCTTCAACTGGTGCTTCTCAATCAAAATTACTGCCACTGCAAGGTAAATCATAGTTTTTTTTTTTGTTAGTTATTTTGTCAATGTGTCATTGTGTTTGGCTGTTTGCTGGCCATAGATTGTTAAGCATAAAACTCTCTCAAGAATTAGCACAACGGAATTAATGTCATCTGTTGCCCATGATTGTTAATCATTTGCTGCTTATGGATCCTTAATTATTATTAGCAAGACCATTATTAGCCCATGGATTCTTCACAGCCTAAGTTAACTTTATGGATCTTTTACAGCCCATGTCAACCTTCACAGCCTAGGTCAATTTCATGGAATCTTCACAGCCCAAGCCCAAATTAAACTAAGCCCACAATCTATAAAAATCGCCTCGAAACCGACCGAATCGACCACCTTAAAAATTGATCGAAATCGATTTTAGGGGGGGTGCGGTTCGGTCTATTAAAATGACTGAAATTTTTGATCGATTTTCAAAATAACCGGACTAAAACTGATCGAAACCGACTTTGCACACTCCTACTTGTTGTGCTGATGCTGATAAATCTATAATTTAAAAAGAAAAACAAGAAACTAATATGATGTCAGCTACAATATATGTTTCCAAGATGGGAACCCAAAAAAATTATGATCATGCACAGAAGATAAAGCTTATAGTTATATTAATTACAAAAAGAAAATGTAAAATAGACTACATATGCAATGGTAAGTAAAGGAACAGAGGTTTAGGTTTCTAGCAGCCCTCTAAAACAAATTTCAAGTTCTCTCTTTAACTTTTTTCTTACAAACAAAGCAATTTCTAGCTTTCCCTACTTTTGAAAAATTTAACCATCATTATTTTGTTTGGGGTGCTAAGCTTCAAATAAACTGTCTTTGGCTTTTAAAGTTAATTCAAATGAAGCCCATCATGTACATTCAAAACAAATATTCCATCCCCCATCTTCGATAACTCACTAAGTGTCTTGCAGCCAATTGCTTCTGTAGAACCTTCACATCAGCTTGGAAACCAGAAAATGCCATAATGCAATTGTCCGCTCTACAAAAATAACGAGGTTACCAATATAAAGAACCCAAAGGAAAGGAAGAGTATGTTGGAAAACAATGTATTTCATAAAGTTCAAACAATCCCACATTACTAAGGTAAATAAAGGTGTGAGTGCTTTAAATAAGCAAACCCATTAAAAGCTCATCGGAAAGAAGAAAAAACAGTGAGCTTGTGTGCACTTGAGATCGAGCTAAGCCTTGAGAAAATTTAGATTTTTTTCCCTGCACGTGAGATAGGCCAAAGTGAATTTTTTATACCTTGGCTTTAATTTTTTTTTAAGCTTTCTTAGCCTTTGATTGAATCAAACTCAAAACTCTACATGATGATGTCTCTCAACGTCTATCTTACAAAGCACTCTACTAGGCTAATGACTCTCCTGATTTTACTACAACGTAGACCTGACTAAGTATACTTGCTAACTAGGTTTTTTCTCTAACTCCTTGAGGCTTTTTCTCAACTCCCTGATTTGGTGCAACGTTCACTTTATTCCCTGCCTATAAATACAACCTCTCGTACTCACTCACAACCAGGGGCGGAGGGTAAGCCACCAATGGGGGGCCGTGGCCCCCCCAAAATTTTTAAAAATATTTATTTTTTATATATATTTTATCAATGATCCCCTCAAAATTTTTGAAAATTTTAATTTATTATATATTATTAATGGCCCATTCAAAATAAATTTTTTATTTAAATATAAAAAAAAATCAAACAACCTTACAAACCTATTTAACTTTGCTCTAATTTAAGTTTCTCTACACCTCTTTCTCTTTTTCGTTTTCTCTTCTCTTTTGTGTCTTTTTATTTTTATTTATCTTTCTTATAACTCACCGTTAAAACACACTTTATTCTTCAAAAGAGATTTATGAGCTTGTGAGTTTGGATAAGGAAAGACAGAGATCACCTACCACTATTGTGTAAAATTAAGAAGAGGTAAAGTTTTCTTTTACCTTCTTCTTTCTATATATATTATTTTGACTCTTCCGGTCTCTACAGCAACTACAAAAAGAGCCTTTTCAGCAATGAAAATTATGAAAACAAGATTTCGAAACAAAATGGATGATGAGTTTCTTGCAGATAATTTAGTTATTTATATTGAGAAAGATATTGCCAGTCTTTTCAGTATAAAGTCAGTAATTAATAAATTTGAATTTAGAAAACATTGTTGAGTATAACTTTCTTAGATAACTATTATAAGTTTTTTTTTATTTACATGTTATATAAAATTATTATCTATTATGAATCTTTTGATTTTTGGTTAAATTCAACATATTAGTTTTAAAAATTTTTAGCTTTTATTTTTTTCGTCTTTAGCTCCCCAACAAAAATTGACTAGCTCCTCCCCTGCTCACAACACACCAAAAGCCTTTCGTCTTCTCTTAAGTCTTCTCTACTTATTTTCTGCTTCCTTTCCTTCCTAGCTAGGTTTTTGCTTTTTATTTTTCTTACCATCCCTTACTTGTTTGTGCAAACTATAAGAAAGGGTCTGTTGAATCCTAAAGGATAACTATTATAGTCCTTTTACACCAAGTTTTATACTCCAAAGGGGCGAAAATTATCTTTAAGGACAGTAATACTATGCTTCAGACTTCCTAATGTTCTTACTTGCTTTATTTTTTTTTATTCTAAATTTTTTCTAACAACCTTAAGATAATGGATTTCCATGTTGATAATGCTACTGCCACTCTTCTTACTGTTGCCTCTGTCCCTGCTGCCTTTGTCCCTACTACCACCACCACTGTTAATGGTTCCACCATGGCTCCCACTCCGTTGTCCGTTCCTTCTATGTCTTCGGTTTCATGTGCCAAACCATTTCTAGATATTTTCAAAATAAAAGTCTTTGATGGCAAAAACTTCAAAAGATGGGAAGAAAGGATTTTTTTTCAATCCTTGATGTTCATGGGGTGGCTTTTGTGCTAATTGATTCTAAGCTAGATGATGTCAAGATGCTAGAACCATGGATGCACGCAAATAAGGTATGCAGGCATACAATCATTAGCAAACTTTCTAATGAGCTGTTTGATGTATACAATCTATACAAATAAGTAAAGCAAATATGGGAGTCAACGATTGCCAAATACACAGCTGAAGATGTTGGGAAATAGAAGTTTCGTGATTGGCAACTTCTATTATTGGAAGATGATAGATGACAAGAACATCAAAAGTCAGATCAATAAATACCACAAGCTGATGGATAACTTGAAGGTTGAAAAAATCAACTTGTAAGAAGAGTGCATTACTGGGTTTCTGATTGAGAAGCTGCCAGAATCATGGAATGGCTATAAGCAACAACTTAAGCACAAGGAAAAGTAATTGTCACTTGCAAACTTGATTGTGCGCATCATCATTGAAGACTCAACCCGGAGAGAGATTAAGGCCTCCAAAGAGAAAGAAGTTGCAACTAAAGCCAATCTGATTCAAGGCAGAACCCAACGTCAACAAAGGTACTTTTATAAACCTGACAATAAACCCAAAGCTTCTCATCCCACTTTAAAAAGAAAAGTAGTTGTTTTGTTTGTGAAAAGCCAAGGCATCATGCAACACAATGCAAGAAGAGAGTCAAAGGAAATGACATTCCTACTAATCCAAGAGTCAACTTGGTCAAAGCAAATGAATTCGATGATATAATTACTGCAGTCATTTCACAAGCCAATATAGTGGCTAATGTGAAGGAATGGGTGGTAGACTCAGGTACTACCAGGTATATTTGTGTAAACAAAAATGCCTTACCTCATATACTTTAGTAGAGGAAGGAGAAGAGATAATATACTTTAGTGATTCTCAAACTACTTAAGTTCTTGGTAAAAGGAAAGTCTTTCCCAAACTCACGTTTGGCAAGACCTTAACTTTTAATGATGTTCTTCATGTTCCCAATATAAGGGCAAACCTGATGTTTATGGCTTTATTGGGCAAGACTGGGGTGAAAGTGTTATTCGAATCTGACAAAATCGTGTTGATAAAAAATAATGTGTTTATGGGTAAGAGTTATTGCAATCAGGAACTCTTTGTATTTAACATTTCTAATGTTCTGAATGAAAATGCCAGTTCTTCCGCTTACATGATTGACTCTATTGATTTATGGCATAGTAGATTAGGACATGTTAACGTTCCTTACATTAAGAAAATGCAATAACTTGGTTTAATTTCTAGTATTAAAAAATGATGTTTTAATAAGTGAGAGATATGTGCTGAAACAAAATCAATTAAAAAAACTTGTATTTCAGTAAATAGAGAATCTGAATTATTAAGTTTAATTTATACTGACTTATGATATCTAAAACAAACTATGACTAGAGGTGGTACGCAATACTATATTACATTTATTAATGATTATTCTAGATTTACTAAAGTTTATTTACTTAAGCATAAAGATGAAGCTTTTGACATGTTTATTAAATATAAAGCTGAGGTAGAAAATCAACTGAAAAAAAAAAGATAAAAAGAGTTAGATCAAATAGAGAGGGTGAATGTATACCGATTAATGATATTTGTGAAAAAAAAAGAATAATTCATGAAATTACTCCTCTATATTCCCCTGAATCAAATAGTATAGTTGAAAGGAAAAATAAAACTTTAAAAGAAATGATGAACTCAATGCTTGTTAGTTCTAATGCACATGAAAATTTGTGAGGGAAAGTTTTATTATCTACATGTCATATTCAAAATAAAATTTCTTATAAGAAAACTGATAGGACACCTTATGAATTATGGAAAGACTATTCTCCTAACTTAAAATATTTAAAAATGCGGGGGTGTCTTACTAAAGTAATGCTTCCTGGTTTTAAGAAAAGAAAAATTGGTTCTAAGACATTGGATTGCATGTTTATTGGTTATACTAAACATAGTATTACTTATAGATTTCTTGCATTAAAAAGTGATGGTTTTGATTATAATACAATTATTGAAACAAAGAATGTTGAATTTTTTGAGCATATTTGTCCATTGAGAACTAATACAATTTCTCATGCACCTTTTAGTAAAAATGATTTTGAAATTCAAAATGATGATTTGAGAATGAGTGAGAGACCCAAGAAAGAAATTTCTTTTAGTAATGATTTTTATACTTATCTTGTAGATAATGATCTTTAACTTATATTGATGCAATTTCTTCTAAAGAAAGTCCATTTTGAAAAGAAGCTATGCGAAATAAGATTGATTCAATTTTACAAAATCAAACTTGGGAATTAATTTATTTACCACCTGGAGACAAACCAATTGGTTGTAAATGGATTTTTAAAAGAAAATTTAATACTGATCGTTTTATTGATAAATACAATTGTAAAGGGTTTTACTCAAAAACAAAATATTGACTATTTTGGTACTTTTAATCTAGTAACAAGAATTTCATCTATTTGTATTTTATTTGCTTTAGCTTCCATTTACAAACTTGTTATTCATCAAATGGATATTAAAATCGCTTTTTTAAATGGTGATTTAGAATAAGAAATTTATATGGCACAACCTGAGGAATGTGTTCTTCCTGGTCAAGAGAACAAAGTTTGAAAATTGATTCAATCATTATATGACTTGAAACAAGCACCAAAACAATGGCATGAGAAACTTGATCAAGTTCTTGTTAGTAATGGATTTTCTACTATTGGAGTTGATAAATGTGTGTACACAAAAACTATTGATAGTGAATGTGTTATTATTAGCTTATATGTCGATGATATGCTTATTTTTGGTACATGCATTGATGTGGTCAATAAAACAAAATGTTTTTTGGCTTCTAAATTTGATATGAAAGATTTAGGAGAAGTGAATGTTATTTTGGATATTAAAATCATAAGATGTGATAGTTGCTTAATGTTAACTCAAGAGCATTATATAGAAAGGTTACTTAAAAAGTTTGGACATTTTGATGTCACACCTGTGAGTATTCCTTATGATAGAAATATCCATTTAAAGAAAAATAGAAGTAATAGTGTAGCTCAGTCTGAGTATACACAGATTATTAAGAGTCTAATGCATTTGATGAATTATGCTCGACTTGATATAGCTTATACTGTGTGTAGATTGAGCAGATATACACAAAGCCCCAATCAAGATCATTGGACTGCCTTAAGTAAAGCGATGAAATATTTGAAATTTACTATAAACTATGGAATTTTATATAATGGATTTCTCGTTGTATTAGAAGGATACAATGATGCTAATTGGATCTTAGATTCAAATGAGACATAATTCACAAGTAGTTATATATTCACCCTTAGTGGGGCTGTTATAACTTGAAAATCAGTCAAACAAAAAATAATTGTTAAATCTATAATGGAGTCAAAATTTGTAGCTTTAGAGTTGGATAGCAATGAGGTTGAGTGGTTGAGAAACCTTTTAGCAGATATTCTGTTGGGAATGAAACCAACACCTTCGTGTCTATGCATTGTGATTGTCAAGTGACAATAGCTATTGCAAAGAATAAAAGTTTCAATGGTAAAAATAGACGTATTCATTTGAGACATGATGTAGTAAAGTAGCTGCTTAAAGATAGAATTATATCCATTGATTATGTGAAGTCAGAGCTGAATTTGGCTGATCCTCTGACTAAACCCTTAGGAAGAAAATTAATTATTGCTACATCGAGGGGAATGAGACTTAAGCCAATTGAGGAAATCAACAAATAATAGTAACCCAACCTATGTGATTGAAAATCCCATGAATTAGGTTCATATAAGTAATAACAAATTATTTGTTGATAAATTAATGCATTATTAAAATTATTGTTCCTCCTATGCTGTGTGAATAGTGTAAAACTGTAATGTAAGAGAGGTTGAGTTAAACTCTTAATGAATTTTGTATCCCTTATGGGTAATGTATTAAACTGCAGCATACACTTGATGGAATCAACCTATATAAGTGTGGAGTGGGGTCGTTCCTATGAGATTTATGGCAAATTCTCTAATGGCATGCTTGGTTCACTGGAAATAATAGAATAGGAATAAAATAGTCATTCCAAGGAAATAGAATAGAAGAAGAATAGTTATTATGTAGATTGGTTCATGGGAATGGAATAGGATAGAAATTGCTATTATTACTTATTCCATTATTTGGTTGGTAGAAATAAATTTAAGAATGGTTAAGGAATAATGGGTAAATGATAAAAATACCCTTTATTAAAATTTAAAGATTTTTTAATTAAAACACAAAAAAAAACTATGATGAGAAATAAATACTCTTTATTAAAATTAAAAAATTTATTTTGTTAAAAGATAAAAATATTCTGAGCAATAAAATCAAAATAACTTTTACTATAATTAAATAATATTTTCACCAAAATACAAACATATTTTTATTATAATTTAATAATATTTTGTATTAGAAGATAATTAAACCTTTTATTATAATTAAATAATATTTAATATTAAAAGATAAAATATATTCTTCATTATATTTGAATAATACTAAATAATATTCTTTGTTACATTTATTATATTCAAATAATAATATTAAGTAATATGCTTTATAATATTTATTATAGTGAAATAATATTAATATATTAAATAATATTTAAATATTTTCATTTCCTTTTTTTTTTAAATGAAGTAAAAAATTTTGTGTCTTTTGTGCTTTAGAGAGAGGAGGAGGAAGAGAGAGAAAAAAATAGGTTTAGTATTTTTTATAAGGTAATTTTTTAAATTGTAAAAGGGTATATTTGTCTAATCAATTTTTTTTCTTATTCCCAACAATTTTGAATAACTATTACCAAGGGGAGCCTTGGTAATGGATATTCAGGCTTCTCTTGGAATGGTTATTCTAAAGAATAGTCATTTCATTGAACCAAATGCAGTTTTATCTCAATAATGAGAATAAAGGATGAATGGTTATTCCATTCCCCCTAACCAAGCATACCCTAAAGCATTTATGAATAACTAGGCACGTGCATGGCCTATTCACAGAAAATCGCGTTGAACAGTAGAAATTATAGAGGTGTAATGTGATTGATGAAAACTATATTTCACATAAAGAATTTTTTGTTCATATAAGTTATAAACTTAACCAAAATTCTATGATTTATGTTTCATTATCTCTAGGGCTGGTTTATAGTTTAAAAAGCACCAGTCACGATGCATTACACTTAAATGAAATTTGACCTAGCAAATACTTCCAATAAACCTTATGAAATATGTGGGAGATTGTTGAAAAATAATGTATTTCATAAGATTCAAATATCCTACATTACTAAGGTACATAAAGATGTGAGTGCTTTAAATAAATAAACCCACTATAAACTTATTGCAAAGAAGAAAGGGGAGTGGACTCCCGTGCACACGAGATGGGGCTAGACCTTGAGAAAAATCAAATTCTCCCCCTATGCGTGAGTATACACATGGGTTAGGCCTAAGTAAATTTTTGTACCTTGGCTTTAATTTTTTTTAAGCTTTCTTAGCCTCTGATTGAATCAAACTCATCAATTTCTTAGCCTCTGATTGAATCAAACTCATCAACTCCTTGATTTGGTGCAATGCTCACTTCATTCTATAAATACAGCCTCCCTACCTCACTCACAACACACCAAAAGCCTCTCATTTTCTCTTAAGTCTTCTCTATTTATTTTCAACTTCCTTTTCTTCCTAGCTAGGTTTTTTCTTTTTGCTGTTCTTGCCATTCGTTACTAGTTTGGTTTGTTAAATCCTGAAGGATAACCACTACAGTCTCTTTGCACCGAGTTTTATACTCTGAATGAGCAAAAATTATCCATAAAAACAGTGATACCACACCTCAGACTTCTTAATGTTCTTACTTGCTTTATTTATTTCTTTTCTTTCCAAATTTTTACTAACAAACAATTCAACTCAAGCACTAGAGGCTCACTATACTGTTACTTCCTATTTCCTTCTTCAACTTATTTCGCAAAAGACTCGACTTGACACTCCAACAATGCTGCTATTTCTATACCTATTAATTATCCTCATCCAAAACAAGTATGTTTTGGCTTGCTTCTACAAGTGGAGTGGAGCAAAACAAAACCGTTCCGAGATAGTTTTTCGTGAAATTCTTCAACAGCCGGTTTCACCAGTTTGGCTCAGAATATGATAATACTTCTTTCACTAAATAAACACTTCAGGACCTCTTTAACCTTTCAATGCAAAGGCGTGCTACATATATATCTATGGGTCATAATTTTTTACACCTCGATCAAATTTCTCCATAACCAAGCATGAAAACAATTAAGTTACTGTTTGATTGTTGCTTTTGCTGCTAATTTTCTGCTTCAGTAGGCGAAAACCAAAAAGCATTTTTGGGTACAAAAGTAGCCAATATTTCTTAAGAATAAAAAATTAATAGACCATATTTTAAATAAAGAACAAAATGCATGCAGAAATCAACAAAATGGGAACATAAACAACAAAAAAAAGACAAAATCATTGCCCGAAATCAGTAAAAGGAAAGTTATTTCAAAGACATAAAAAAAAAAAAAAAAGGACCCACGAACATGCAGAGCCATTAGAGAAAGAAGAATAAAAAAAACACTAGAGTTAGACTTAGCGGTAGTAATTAGCAAAGAAAGGAGAAAGAAAAGAAAGATTTTACAGTTGAGCGATTTTGGAGTAAAGGCGAGTGAGAACGCTATAACCGGAAGACATTCGAGTATCGGCGGCGTCATTCCCGGCAATAGCAAAGCATGTTCCTCCGTTGCTGTCGTAAGGCGACCAGTTCGCGCTCGCTTGTTGCTTCCTCATGCTGGCGGGGAAGAATGACCGAATGACAATTTTGGATTCAGTAGAAACTCACAGTATCTCAGTTTGAGACTAGATTTGTGTTGGGTCTGGTTACGGGCCAACCTACCTTGGGCCCACACGAAGCTCGTGATTGAGACTTTTACCATCTTAACAGTAATAGTAATTAACTTGGCCATTCTCCACCATTTTCTTTCCTCTGTTTAGTTCTTGTTTGATACTTGTCAGCTTCGATAGAGATAAAAATACTGGACATTGCATAGTCGCCTTGTTTCCGAGAATGTAATAGAACAATTTCCTAGCATCTGACACGTTCCTACTTCATATTACAAGCAGTAAAGACACATCATTTGCACCACTCTTGAAAATCACACATGCATTGCTGCTTTGTGACAACTTGAGGAGGAACAAAGTGGACAAAATGAAAAAACAGTAACAAAAAAAAAAAGGGGGGGGGGCTTTTATTATTTCTTGCCAGTTCCTATAAATATTACATTTTTCTTATTGACTAAAAAAATAGAACGATTTAATTATCGAATATACACGAACGAACTGAAGCAGGACCGAACTTGGTGTACTTAAATGGGAAATAAACAATTTTGTTCGAAATTTTTTTTCTCAAATCAGGGTCTCAGGGCCAAAGAACCCACCGTATTACCTGCTCAGTCTCTTCCTTTTGTTTTGCAACATCTCTAATGCATGATTGTGTACATATTTTACACAGCAGCGGGTGCTCTTGTTTATTTGCTATTGATATGGATCGACCCAGCACTTATCGTTCTTGACAGCTTTTTCCCATCGTTTTCTGAATATATCCAACTCAATATAGGACTGCCTCCTCACCTATACAAGATCATATTCTTACTCTGATAAGAAAACCCAGTGGATTCAGACATTTAGGTGTCTGCCAAGAGAGTCAAATGCCTAACAAGAAAAAAAGTGCATTCCATCTGCTTTTAAGTTTTGTGGCATCTTGTAATAATGGCACATTCAAAATAGAATGCATGTGCCTTTTAAATGAAGAGCTCCTAGCCAGAGTATGTAGAAAACTGTGGCTTTCAAATCCTAGATGGTTGGTATAGGATGATGAATATAATTTAAGTAACCAGTAACAAAATTAAGAATCAATTATGCATGAGGCTCAAAAACATGGATAAAGATAAGTTCCACTGGCCAAGGAAGCTGGAGAACACAAAGCAATATACACACTCACACACTTACTTCAACTCTAGGATCTTTCCAGTGTGAATGAGAAGATTTCTGCAATACAAAAACAGCCGAAATAGTTAGCAAAAATAAAATATGTAAGTACAATAATAGGCTTGGAAAAGAATGCGGACCACCAAACATTTAACATAATCTTCATTGTCACAATTATGGATGGCCATTACTGTTAGAATGTCTGCATTAATTGCTAGCTAACCAGCAGTGCATAATTGATTCACATTTTAACTAATAGAAAAATTCTTTACAGGTTAGGTTTCTTATATTAATCCTGAGGACTAGAACATGGCAAAAAATATCTAGCGGTCCAGTATAAATATTACTAAGATTAAAGAGGACATCTGTATTATGATGACGATTGGTTTTCAGAGGTTTGAATTAGTTGTAACTAATGCAAGCAACTCATGTAGAGATGGAAGACATTCTCAAATTACTGGTAACAGTTTATAATCCATTGCTCCTAGTATTAATTTTAATTATCCTCTTATGAAACATCTATACTAACTCAGCACTTGCTGTTCCAGCACAAACATTTTAAGGTGACCACTAGATAGCACAAAGATGACAAAAGAACTTTTAGAGTATGGTACAATGAATAACACAGGTACAAGAGATCCCCTCACTGAACCTCCAATATGACAGATAATTGCACTAACAGGGTAACCATAAAGAACTGCTAAATGAAATTAAACTGAATAAGGAATAACATCCTCTACCAATTCTATCCAATTCATTTGTCTGCCTCAATATACTGTTTTTTAACATCCAGAGGCTAGCTAAGAGCTTTATTCCAAAGCACATATGTATATACTTTTAATATGCACACGTTGTGCTGTAAATGGAATTTTTCAGAAATAGGAAATGATATGGTGGTTCAATGTACATAGGCTGTATATGTTTTTCAAACAATTGCTGGAAGTGTTCCATAATAATAATAATTAGAAGAAGAGCAAGAAGAAATTTGTCCAAGCATGTTACTATTTAAATTGCTTGAATCCTTCATCTTATAAACTGAGGAAAGAGAATGGCTTTTTGTGGTTTCATCATAAGTTACTCAAGGTGTACATGTTTTGCTGCAATATCCTCTATACGAGGACAAACTAAGGAAAAATAGTGTCAGACACATTTGTATCTTACACTCCTACCTGAGTCCAGGCAACAAAGATTTCACTATTCGGCTATCCTTTATTGTTCATACGTCCATAAACAAATATGCGTTCCGCACAGTGTTTGTTCTTGTCACAAATGAACACAAGTACTTGAAGGTCTAAATCACCAGTAATAGCAGAGATTAGGAGAGAGGGCAGTGGTTTAAAAAAATATGGAACTCAAGTGTTGTATATGTGTTTGGTAAAACATTCCTTTATTATTGTGGTTGGATTACAAAACAGTGGCTGATCCACAACCAAAATGCCAGATGGATTTTAAAAAATTTTAGCCCAAACTTATGTAAGTGAAAATAGTGGCTGTTTAGCATTGTTGTCCAAACCACAGTTCGCAATTCAACCACAATGCTGAAGTAAACCTTCATCAGCACTAGCCTAAGATGCAAGTATTAAACTACATAATAATCAGCATAACAATAGCAGTAAAGCACTAGCATGAACCTGGACCAAAATGGAGAAATCTCCAAATTGCTGAGCACCATTATGCAAGGATGATATTGCTTAAATACAGAAATACTGCACCATTAACATCTTGGTGATATAGCTGTCGAATTTCTAACCTTGTTTCTGTGTCCACCTTCAACAGTAGAGTGATTTTTTTCAGCTGTGCCCCCTAGTGTAGGACGATTGTAGTGGACTATGTACTCAGCATCCACAACACCAATATTTTTGGTTCGATCACCCTATTAAAAAACATGTAAGGCAACTTTCTTTTGGGCTTAACAAACTAAAAGGGAAACCCACTTAAAGTAGCTTGCCTGTGCACAATAACCAAGTTGCATATCTAGGCCCCAGGCATGGATCAAGTCATTCTGGAAAGCAAATTAAAAAAGAAAAAGACCAAAGGTAAATAAGCTGACCAAGGATGTGTGATAAAAAAACCAGATGTATTACGTAACATTAAAAACCCTTAAATAACAAGACTAGGGATATTCTCCAGGATGCATAGCTAGAGCGACGATTAAAAAGATACAGTACCACATGAGAAAATGTCACATATGCCTACGTATTACCCTGCTGGCCAGCTCCTTCTCATCAATTATTTAATTAATCTAAGAATTATGTTTCACTTAACTTAGCCCTCCCATATTATAAATGTACTATCTTGCAAAGAGTATGATAGCAAAGATATAGAGCAATTGACCTCCCTGCTCCACCCAAAAGGAGGGAAAAATAAGGAAAGAAAAGAGGCAAGAGTAAGGAAGTAAAACAGTGCAGTTTGAAATGCAAACCTGAATCATGTACCATACACAACGCCAGGCAGCTCTTGAAAAAACAGGGGCCATCATTTCTATCCACCTGTAACATCATCTTCATCTTAGATTTGTTAAGCGAAATCAACATTTGAGGTAGGTTTTCAAACTAAATAATTTCGTCCAATCGCACAATAATAGCATAAATTCTTTGGGAGTATCAATAGAAAAGCTACCTTACACAGCAATATAAATACAAACAAATTTTCTTAGCTATATTGTTTATGTGAAGAATAAGAAATATTATGAACTAAAGAAAAACATTTAATGGTTTCACTGGCATAAAATTTTACCCTGTGCAAGGAGGTGCTTTACTCTGCCCATCACAACTTCTCCCATTAGCACGATGCTTGAAAGTTCTCCTGCCAATGGCATCAAGTAAAACCATACACAATGAATCATGTAAGCAACTGATTTAAAACAGACTACATCTTAACCACATTTGTGCAATGTTAGTAAAACAAGTGAATTCAGAATATGCAAGGTATAAACAGAAATAGCTTTCAAACAGAGATATCAAGAAATGAATGACTATAAGAACCTGTGCACCATTGATTTCCTTCCACGTGCAGTAATTTGATGGTGTACCTCTGATTTAGCAGGATCAAGTGCCGGCTGTGATATCTCAAGCCGCTCACTCTCAACAATTGACACATATCTGACATTATGAAATTAAGTTGGAAATTTCCAATTTTGATCAGCTATAGAATAGTAATATCAGTAGAAAATACATAAAATGCAGTTATTTGACAGCAAAACACTTTTCAGTTCTTTTTAATAAACGTGGTAGCAAATATAGCAGACATAGGGAACAAACAATTTTATAAGCTTCGCAGTAATTATCACACTTCCTTCAACACATGATAGAACTATACTTTGGTACTCCATAATTTATCTTACAACTAGAAGGGCAAAGACAAGACATTCCAAATACAAACTGCCGAGCAATTTCAACTTCAGCTTAACCAAATGATCAATAGCAGGCTCTGCAGTCATTCTCAATTCTTCAGACAGTATAACTAAGTGTAGCCTATGGCTATCACTGATACACTGCTAGCGAAGAATCATAGATTTATTACTAGCATTTTGCAATATCTTTCTACTTGAATTGTAATGGGATTTCATTTCTCAAATTGACGGAAATGAGCAGCAACTTCTAACATAGAATTTATGTTCTAATTTGAGGGAATTGCAGTCAACGTACTTTTTTGGGTGGAAATCTTCAACTCCAAGGTCCTCATCCCAAAGGAAGATGTAACTGTATTCCGAAACTACATCAGGGTGTAAGAAACGCTTTGCAAACCACCTAGTCACCGAGAAACAAAATCCAGGGAGTGCTTTAGAATAATGCTACTTCCACTATAAATTGCTATGGGATTAGAAGCCTAAGATGTCGTACCATTTTGTTTGATTGCGTGCAGAAACGTGTATCACTTGATCATTCCATTCAAAAGACTTCCACTCATCAACTATACCATCATAATGGAAAAGCATGACAGCAAAACCACTAGATAGAAACTGTTAAAAAATGAAAATAAAGAGAAATCAAATTCAAAAACAAATATAAGCAAGCATTATATTGTAAAGGTCAAAGGAAATGTCATCTACCTTTTTGACCATTTCATGTACAAGATCTTTCTGCTTTATTCCAACAGCAACTGCAAATAAACTGCTGGAAGTATCGTCCTTCTGTCCAAACAGTATGCACATCACCATAACAAAAATCAATATTGAAGTTGCATAGAAGAATGAACATGTGTCACATTGACCAAATTAAACTTATACCATGCTAAGTGCTATGCTCTAAAATTTTTTTGACTTTGTGATTACATCTATCTGTCGCAACAAAAGATTTTATTTTATTTTTGTTATCTCTGATACATTATGGGGCATTAATAAACCTAAATATTTGAAAATTCTGTCAAATTATAAAACAATTTTAACAGCGTCCACTGCTAAATTACGAGAATAATGGTTCAGGCTTCTCCAGATTCTGTTTCTTTAGACACCTCTTGGATTGCTTTAGGTTTTAAGATGGACTACAAACTAATTGTAACTCATGACAATACTTTGAAGTCCCAATGAATTATCCATTATATCATTTGCAGAAGCAGAACAATGCACAAAAAAAAAGTAACAAATGTAAAAAGCCTAAAACAATGGCTCCATGCTTTCTGATAGACATCCTAACAACAAAGCAGCCAATTGCAAACTATCTTCAGTACAAGAATGTCCAGAGACATGAATGTGCTAAAATTCTATTTGTACAATAAAACTCATCAAAGCTGCTTGTTTATTTTAAAGTTTTATCCAATTTTAGTCAGTCAAGGGTTTACAATAAAGTGCATTTTGTACCATACAGTAATTTCAAACGTTATGGTAACGTGCATGCTCCACAAATTCTATTCCTAAAAGTCCAGCGAGAGACATTTTGTGAATTTAAGTGCCCGGTCATCATTGATTGAAACTTCTATCAGTCATTCCATAGAGCTTTACCTTGGGGAAGCCCCATAAAGGTCGCAGTTGCAAGTTAGATGTTTTTGTGATGATACCTTCAGGTAATGGCTCACTTCCAGGAGGCCTGCATTGGTTCTAAAAGAATAAACAAACATAAGAAGAAATGTCAGAGTTTTGTTTGACAGGAATAAATTTTTCAGAATTAAGTAAAACACGCAGTGACTCAGATCAAACCTTGCAATTTTCAACTTTTGACGTTTGCAAAATATCAGCCACTCCCCATGTAAACGCTTTCTGCACAAATGGAACAGCTATTATTCCAGATATCCATCAATGTTTTACTTTCTATTTGATTCTTTGCACCAACTTCCAACCGGAAAGCATATAAAAAAAATTCAAGTCATAAGCTCAAGCCTTTAGGTTATTTGGAGGTCCAAACACCGGAGAAATTTTAAACTTAAAGCTGTAGAAAAATAATAAACATTCAAAAATAGAAACTATTAGTATCTTAAACTGTGTATTGATAAGAGAAATAACAGACAGGGAAACTATAGAATTTATATTAGATGGTGTAGTTCAAGAAAACCACACAATGCATACTCGCACATACGCAACCTACGTGCATTTACGATCATATTATATGGGATCAAAATTGGCATATTTACCTCTTTGTTTTCTGGCGCTACAAATGAACTCCCTATGAAGTAAATTACACAGAGCAAGGCAGTGGCCGGAATAAGTCTGCAAAGACATGAGCTCCAACTTTTTCGTTCAGTGACCAGAGGTATCTGTCAAGAAAACAATAATTGAACATTAAGGCACTATAATTTAAGTAGGCCACAGAGCCACCGCCTACCCTCACAGCTAGTACTAAAGTTGTATGTTAACTATTAAACCAATCAAACTCTATAACTATCTAAAGAATTAGAGGCCTACACCAATAAGTCGATCGAAAGGCACAAATCTCTCAAATAATAACAAAGAAACATTGGTGATTCCGAAATATAAACATCTATGCGGCTTCTTATCCCTCTGTTGGTACATTACTTACTAATGCAAGAAAAAAAAAACTAAACGCTAAGTATCGAAAGACTTAAAACCATCAGGCAATACCCAATAGGCTTCATCGAAGTGTGAGATAGAGAATGTTGTAGTTCCCTTTCTTTCCAAATCCATTAACATCACGGAACAAATGCAGCGCCGAATACTTTTCTGAGCTTTTACCCACAATCAGCATAAACATAACATCCCAAACTAATTGAATTCAAAAAGAAAAAATAAAGTTTAAAATATTGAAAATTGAATACTTTACTTTTACCCTGGAAATCATAAGTGAAAAAAATAAATACCTAATAAGCATTTCGATACAAAAGTAGAAAACATTTATAAAGAATTAACAATTAAAATTTTACTTTTTCTACTTTGCTTTTACTTTTTTTCACAACTTTTTAAGCAACCAACAGAAATAATTATCAAAAGGGAGCCTTAAAAAAGGTAGAAGAAGGAGCTAAAATTTGCAGCAAAGTGAAAAAAAGAAGAAGAAGAATAAGAAAAGTTATGTTAGATTAAAGCTGGAAAGCTAGGAAGTAACGTTTGCAGCAGAAACATTGCAAAACATGGCTGTTCAAAAGTAGCGTTCCCAAATTCTTTACTTTGATCACTTAAAAGGAAAGAAAGAACTAAACAAAATTTTCCCGCGCATAAACACAATTAGTTAAAAAAAAAACTTACACAATCTATCGACTTCATATCCATGAAACATGAAAGAACTTTTCTGCCTCTAGCTTTAAGCTAAGAAACGGGCTGTCGTTGATGAGAAAAAGCACTGTCCTTTAAAAAAGAAAAAAGAAACGAAAAATCAAACATGAAAAAGGGCCGTCAGAGATAATGATTGGAGAGAGAGGGCAAAAAAGAGAAGAAAAGAAAAGAGTTGGAGTGGAAGAGAAACTGTTGGATTTTCTTTTATTTTTTTAATTTATAATTATAAATAAAAGTACAGACAAACCGACGAACACGGAGGAGTGGAAAGAAAATGCACAAGGTTTTTCCGTTTCGCACGCGCACGACTTTCAGTTTAGATTTTTTTTTTTTTTTTACAAAATTAAAATGTCTTCTGTTTTCTTTTTTTTTTTGTTAATATAAAATAAAAGAATATTATAATGATAAGTGGGAGAAAGAGGCAAAGAGTTTAAACGTTTTTGTTACTGCCACGCTTGAAAGCGATATTTAAAGTTGTTTTGGCGTTTCGAAAGCTTCTTTTTCGCCGGTGATGTTTTATTTGTATTTATCTGTCAAAAGACTCAACGCACGAGTTTCCTGTTTCACAAAAGTAGTCTTTTTTGGTTGATTTGATTCTTTGTTTGCCCCTTTCATAAATTTTACTTGTAGAATTGTTTCTTTTGTTAATTCTAACTATATTAACTAATTAGAGTTTTTGTTTTATAGTTAATTTATTATCTGTTTTCTATTTTTAAAATTTATTACTAAGAAAAAGAGCAAGTATGAATTTATTTGTTAAGAAAAAAAAAGAAACGGAAATTCTTATAGCCAAGGAAAACTGAAATCTTTGAAGTACTACTTCCGTTACATTGGAGCTGGGAAAGGGTTTTGTTTAGTTGTTTTTGCCTGTCATTTAAATTAACTTAAGACCGTAATTGTCCAAAACATGTCTTCGGTTCTTGGTCATGGTCCGTTGGAAGCTACCAAGCTACGGATTTAAGTAAGGAAAATTTTGAATTAGATTTAAAGAAAAAAGAAAATTGAAAAAATATTGACATAATTAGTATTAGTTTTTTTTACATAATACTTAAAAAACTTTAAATTATTTTAAAATTTTAAAATAATTTTTTTTATTATTTTTTATCAAACTTTTATAACTTTATTTTAAATTAAATAAATTTTTACAATTAATATTGATTAATTATTATTAATTAAAATAATATATGTTATTTTATATCATACAATATTGATATAGTTTGTTAACTTATTATAATCGATGGTGATTTGATCAGTTGATATAATCACGTGAAATTTTATTTTTGTTAAGATAATTTAGAGTATTAAGTAAAAATCACATACCACAAAAAATGATAAAAAATAATTTTTTAAAAAAATCATGAATTTTTCGTTTTAATATTCAATAACCTCAACCTTACTTTGTTATGAAAAAAAAAAAAAAAAGAAGAATCTATCACCGACTAAACAGGAGCTAACTATGAATATGTTAAAATGTGGAATTTAATGAATGGGACAGTGGGAAAGATACTTCAAACCCATTAAATCTTTCAACCAATAAATGCAGAATTAAATAATAATGGCAATTACGGTAATATTTAATATTTATAGTGGTTTTGAGCTTCTAGCTAGAACATTAAATCGTTTTTTTATTATTTTTTTTAATTTTTTTGGGAGGGCCGAAAAAGGAGATGGGATTTTTGTTGTGGATTTAATTGGACAATAAATGGGTTAGATACTATTATAAATCTCATTTTCTAACATGGTGCTTCCATACAGATAGAAAAGCAATTTATACAATACAACGTTGTAAGATTAGGCAAAGTCAAAGATAATAATTCTATACTATGTTATATTACAGTCAATGTATAATGATTAAAACTTGTGCCAAACTAATATTACAAGACATTATTTCTTTAAATAATCCTTCCTTTATGGAATAAATTTTGCCAAGAGATAAAACTGGAAAAACAATCATGATTAAAAATAATAATGATAAAAAAAAAAAAGAATTTGAAGAAATGCAATGATCATCTTCAAGATCGTGCAGTCCAACAACTCCTTCTATGGGTACCCTCAACTGCCAAATTGGTGCCCATATTTTATTATTTTGTCAATAAAATTGTTACAACATTTAAATCAAGATACAGACAAACGTACAAGTATTGATATGTCTTTGTCTAGTTGAATAACAAAAAAGATAAAAAATAAATTATGTTTTCCATGAATATCGCAAGGAAATTTATTTAACCTTTTAATTTTGAAAAATTCTTCACAATTTAGAAAACAAAACAAAAAGAAATGTGTTTAAAAGCTTTATTTTGATATTATCAATTTTGAAAATAGAAAACAAGGTTTTCAATTTCTTATGATTATGAAGCAAAAACTAAAGGAAAAAAAGTATAACATTAAAAAAAACACTAAAATGTAATTTTAATTTAATATATGAATTTATATTTAATACATATTAGCATAGACGATTTTTTTAACTCTTTCTTTCTCTAACTTTTTTCAACTTTCTCTTTTATGAATCTGTCGGACAAAAAAAATTAAAACAATGTTTTCTCATATATTGTCTCTTATTTCGATTAAATTTTTTTTGTTATTTTTAAATTGAATTGATTAAGATTATAAAATAATAAAAAGGCTCTTTAAAAATTTTGAACAATATAATTTTTAAATATATATATTTTAAATATGAACTCAGTTAAATATTTAAAATTATTAAGGTCAAATTTCTTTACATTTAATCTAGCTAAGACGGAATCTATGGAACAAGGTGGATTTACTTATCTTATACTAACATAACAGCTCATTTCTATTAAGTTGATAGACAAATTCAGAGATGGAACGAGAATTGTAAAGGCAATCAAATTTAGGCAACACCACTTTAGAAAAAGGGATTCTTAACGTGAAATTGCAAGAATTCTGTGGAAAATTAGGATAATGAAAACATGTCACAGGTGCTTCTCCTGCAATGCAAGAATCCTAGCTATAAATGTTGCAACTTGTAATTCGCAAAGAAAATATATTCAAGGAACCATTCTTTAACATACGCTTTTTGTTTTCGTATTAAAAAAATTAATGAAAAAATAAAACTGAAAAAAAAAAAAGAGAGATAATTTATTGTTTGGAAATACACAACGAAATGTCCAGACACTAGACTCAGGCTAATGCCACCAAATTAGTCAGTTCCGAGGACTGCAAAAGTCTTACGCGACCTTCGAAAGGGACCACTTGAAGTCTATTTTAGGGTGTACAAGGCTGTTCGAAAATTCCAAACTGCAATGCCAGCAAATGGAACACTGAAACAAAACCTACTCAACCTTCTCCAATCGTGAGTTTGCAGTCAGGCTTACGCAGGAGTGGAACACATTCATCGAAAATGATTGTTCTCTTTTATTATTTTTGTTGTCTTTTTATAATTGTTTTTGTTCTATATTTTGTGGTTATAACAAACCAAATTATCTTATACATTTTCTGGGTGTCTTGTGTTTTAAAAGAGGCTCTTTTGAACTTTTTTATCTTTAGAAAGAAGATAAATAAATAAATAAATATATGTTACAAGTACAGCTTAGTCAAATATTTATACTAGGAGATAGAATTATTAGTATTTATATTTTAAATAAATCTTATCTTATAATCTAGTTATTTGATAAAAGTCCATAAATATAGATAATTCAATTAAAATACAACAGATATTATTATTATTATTATTGTTATCTTTTATGGTATCAAAACTATTAAAGCTTTACCAAGCAAGTTCTATCATGGCCAACACCTCTCAAACCTTATCCTTTCCTTGTTGTACGTTAAATATTTTGTAATGAAATTATATATAAAAATTAAAATTATTATCACAATCAAATAATTTCATAAAAAAATTATTATGTGAAATATAATAAATTAAATTAATTAATTAAACATGAAATTAGAGTAAATTTATAGTGAGATTCAAATTTAGGATTTGAAACTTTTAAGACTTTTTCATTCTAATTATATGTTAAATTAAATATAATAGGTTAAACATTTCCTGAACTATTAGAAAAATTTAAATAAATTTTTATTTTTGTATTGCATTCAATAAAATTTTTATATTTTTATTTTAAAATAAACAACTCTTATTACTAACAGTTAACTAACTATCATTAGTCAAGATATTATTTATTTATTATACTCTCGTGGTGCTACCGTATTGAAAATATCACGTGATTATCTCATTGTATCATATCAATATGCCACATTGCTATGCAATATGACATATAAGTATCACATGACATAAAAATAACATGCGATATTTTCACTAATAATAATTAATCGATCATTAGTCATAAAAATTTATTTAATTTAAAATAAAAATATAAAAATTTATTTAAATATAATTAAAAATAAAAAATTATTTATTTTTTAAATAAATATATCGTTAAATTATATATTTATTTATACAAGTGATATTAAATTATAGATGAAAATAACTTTATTTTTTTCATTTCATAGCGTTGATCACAAAATTCAAACTTGAAATCTAATTTTAAATATAAACACAGGTGTCCCCTTGAATACAGGTTAAATTTCTAAAACTAAACCCAAATAAATGATTTACAGTATGTATAAGGGTTGGGGAAGATAAGGACATCTGAATTGGATTGGATGGAACACGTGTATTGCCCAAAAAGCCAGGCCTACGTTGAAAGAGTCCGCCAATAAAATTGTAGATGGCCCACTATTAAAATTTTTTCTTCTTTTTATAATGAAATTAACAAATAAAATAAAAATGTATAGTTTGGCAAATAAAGAAATTGAGCTACTACGGATTTAGGAAAACACGTTTTCCACTACAAAATGAAAAGGACTTCCAACTTAAAGAGTTTGAATCTCAAGCTAAATCCTTCTCCTCAGAGAATCCAGCCGCAGAAAAGAGAAAAAACATGTGAAAGACAAAATTTACAGCTGGAAGAGTGACTGCGTTAAGATATATAAACAAAAATGTTTGAGTCATTGATCCATGTGTTTCCATTCTTTCTTCCCCCACATGGTAATGAGTAGGGTTGCAGTCTTCCCAAGCGTCTCAAGCACTCCATTAGGTATACTTGTACTTGATTTAAAGCCCAAATAACTTCGTTTTATTGGTTGGGCAAAAATCTAAAGCAGAACAGAACTACTGTCCTGTTTTGAGCGTTCTTTTTAATTTACTTCCGTGTTCGGCTTTTGCTTTCATCTTTCTGGGTTTGTTCATTGTGTCTTGTTTGGATCATGTTGGGCTATTTTCCTTGGGCGCTGCCCTTTTTGTGCCGGCTTCCATCTTTCGAGGCCCGGAAAATTCACAATGATAGATGAGATAGGATGGGAGAAACTTCTATCTAACCCAAAACAGAGGCCGATGAACGAAGAAAAACAAAACAAAGGCTAAACAGAAAAAATTCACAATAGATTTTGCAAATGACTTAAACTCGATTAGTCACTTATAGATATCTTCCTCATTACTAATATCATTAATATTTTGTTTCCCATTTTTCCAGGGATAACGTGATTTTAAGATATCATTTGCATTCCAACATTACCTACCACCGAGTTAATTATAGTTATAAACTAATTCGAGTTTCAATATTGTATCAAAAACAGGAAAATTGAAGAAAATGGAAAAGAGACATTGATCATCCCTCCCTCCTTCCCCTTTCATCGAAAAAAAAGAAGAGTCTGAAATGAGGCTGGCCGAGGTAGATTAATGTACAGACTCTAAAATTGCATAATAAGCGACCAGCACCGGTAACGATACGATGGTGCCAAATATCACTCTGCAATGAGAAAAATCGTGAAGATAGGTTAATGATCTACGTTGTTTCATAGTAATATAGACTAAGTACTTGTGCATGAGTTTCTTACGCAGTGCTGAGTACTTCTGCATGCATTCCATATTCCTTGGCGAAGATGAAGGAGGTAATGGATTGTGGCAATGCTGCCTGCAAATGTTTTCACTCTAAATTTAATACATGTAGGTTTGAGCAATTGAAAGAAGTGATTAAGCCAATATTGAAATGATAACTCATTAAGTGATGAGGTAGTCAAAGGGAAATTGTGTATGGGTGATTTTTTTTTTTATTTGGAAAAGGTGATTTGAGCTTTGTTTTAGGATTATGCACTTAAGGGTGAGTAAATGTAAATTGAACCAAACAACTGAATCGAACCTAAATGAGTTCGGTTAATTCGGCTCTTTAGATAGTTCGATTAGAATAATTCGGTTATTCGGTTAGAAAAATTTTCAACCAAATGAACTAACCGAACTTAAATAAAGGTATTGTAGGGATTTTTGCATGAAAAATAAATCCTAAACCTAATCTCTTCTCTTTTTTAATTATATGAGTATCCATCTCATTTATTATAATTTTTTATTATCATTTTTAATATTTTTGTAGTATTGATTTATTAAAAAAAAATACAACATAAATAAATATATATAAATAAAAAAATTATCAAGTTCAGTTTTTGAAAATCGAACCGAACTAACCGAATTAGTTTAGTTTCGATTAGTTCGGTTATTTGTATAGTTTGATTCGATTTCGGTTATTTTTATATAAGAGTTCGGTTAGTTCAGTTATTAGATATCAAAAATCGAATTAAAATCGAAACAACCGTTTGCACCCCTATATACATCAATCAATGAATCAAATATTCGGGTAAAAATTATGTATAAATGGTCAAGAGTTAAAGAAATTTAGAATGGCAAATAAAGAAAGGTAAGGTTGAAGCCTACAAAATGTCCATTAAGTCTTTAAAAGTGTAAAAAGTTAAAAAAAATTAAAAGCTTTAATTGAGCCGCCACAGGCTTTTTAGTCGACTGGAGTGAACCACATTGCTTAGATGCTATACGGCCTACGAGTAAAGAAGCAGAATATGCACAAAGCAAAATTGAATATATAGAGAAAGAATTAAGCACCTGAATGATGGCGACACGTAAAACAGCACCATGCAAACCCACTGCAATGGCCCCAATGGCCATGGCCGCTGGTCCAGCAATAAACCTCAAAACCATCCCAAATATAGTCAAACTTGTGCCACAGGCTATTATTTTTTCTTGAAGAGCCATGAAGGTTCCTGCATAAATATTTGATTGGGAAATGATAAAAGATCAGTCCCAAATTAATATATACTAATTCGAATAATTCAACTCACGTATGTAAAATATCTTTCCCTCTTAAAACCTTGAAATATATAAAAAAGTTTTTTTTTATTTTTATAAAGGGTAAGTAAAATTGTTCTTAAAGAGTTTATAATTTATACCATGGTATGTATTGTCAATTGATTAATTATATTATTAATTTGTTATTTCATCCAAAATTTAATAAAATGATAAGTTTGTTTTTCATTTTTAAATTGAGAAGGAGAAATTTGTATCAAATTAATTTTTGAACAGCAAATAAATTCACTTTTCATTAAATCAAATGCTTGAATGTAAATAAATTTTAGTTATCAATAATGTATTAATATATATATATATATAGTTAGTCTCACCCATGCTAAACATGGCAGTGCCTGTTCCAGCTTTTGACATTATCAATATTGATCCCTCCATTATGCTTGGCATCTCAAAATGCCACCTATAAGTAAAATTCAAAACCATAATTTAATAATCAAGTATATCCAAAAACATAGAAATAATATATTCGAAATAATCCCAAAAATCAACAAAAACCAGATATTAATGCATGCAGACCTGTTTGCAACACAAGCGTAAGCAAGGCCAATAACACAAGCGTATGAATTGGGATTCATAGCCAGTTTCATTCCCACAACCTTCATCAGATTCCAGAAAGAAGGCCTGGTGCTTAGTACCCCAGCATTATCTGTGTTTCCTTCTACATCTTTCTCCTGTTCATTACCATCTTTTGTAGCTGAAGAAATGGACACTCCTGACCTCCGAAATTCCAAAACAAATAGCAAAATGGTCAACCAGATAATCGCTTGGACAACAGATGACTGGACAACAAGATCGACCCCTGTTTGGCCATACATGGCTTTCATCAAAGGCACCCCTACAACCAAAGCATTAGTTAAAGTAGACAAAGAGAAACTTGTGATGGACCAGCAATAGCTCCCTTTGCTACTACACTTTGCCCAAAAGGCTAGAACCACCACAATAACAAGCTTGGATATGGTATCAGCACCGATGAATCGATAATTCATTTGAAAAGGATCAATATGAGTTGTGAATTCCACAGTGAAGAGAGGGAGAGTGAAATAGCAGACAAGGCGGTTTATAGCATCACACTGTTCCGCGGTGAATATCCGCCACCACTTCACTGATCCATACCCTAACATCAATGCAACATAGAGAGGCACCATAGCCACAACCACCTTGCAAACATCTTCCCACCCTATCATTTTCTCTTTTCTTTCTTTTTTTTTTTTTCCTCCTAAGTAACTTTAAAAACCCTTCAAAGATAGGCTCTTACTCTGTCTTGTAGTTAAGGGTTTTCAAGCACTGCTGAATGAATGAAACATGTTAAGCAAAGGATGATATGGGGTGTTTATTTATATGCATGGCATGCAAAGAAAAAAGCATATTTTTCTTCTAGTTTTTACAAATAATAATACATATTGTAGAGATTGGTGGGTGTATAGGATTCTATGCCGTGGATTCTTGAAGGTGTCACTCAAGGTTTTCTTCTTCTCTGTGAGTGCATTGAAGAGTAATGTTGCTTTCAACAAATGGGTTATTATGCTATGGTCAGCAATCTTTCTATGGAATAAGGAATGAGGTCCAGCGATTATTCCACCCACCATTGCCAATAGAGTTTCTGATTTTGTGTAATTATTGTTTATTATTCTCATCAACCTTATATACCAAAGTGGGTCATCCAGTGATAGAGGCCAAGATTGCACAATTTTTTGTTTTCTCTTGCCTTTGTTATCCAGACATTGGCATTTTACACTGCTGAATAGATTGGCTACTAAGTGATTTCTTAAGCCAATGGCTTTGATATTCTTGAAGGGGAAAATGTTGAAACATTAAAGAAAAGGGCACCATTAGCTTAGCACTTCCAAAGTACTTTTGTGGAGTTTTGGAAGCAAAATTTGGATTTATTTTGTTTTTCTCAAGAAAGCAAATAGTGCTATTTTAAGCATCCAAATGGCTCTGCAAAATTTAAGACGGTCGAACTTTAAAAGAACAGCATGTCCGTGCTGTATCAATTCTTTTGAAAGATGCCTAACGGCTTTCTCGAGTCACAGTGGGGTGATTTGACTCCCATAGCATGAGAATTTCAAGTACTCTCTGGTTAGAGCATCGCGTCCCTTACTTACCACATAAATATGAATATAGAATAAGTTCCATTTTTTGTTGATTATATCATATATGCTCCCCAAAATCCGATCCTGTTTACTACAAATCCATCAGTACACCAGCTAGCTGGGCATTCCATGAACTAAAACCCACTTATTATATTCCTCTTCATAGTTGTTGATGGAATGTGAGAAGTTTGAAGTACTAATTTGTGGGAAAGAAAATTTTCAATGGTGCTGCTAGCTAGCTAGTTGATTGAGTTAATTGATTTATTTCCTTTTTGGATTGGATGGTTTACGACTAATTGGTTTTTTGTACAACTACTACTTTGGACTAATACAAATATCTCCTACCTCAAGGTGCTTCAACATTTCCTCCAAGTGTGCTACATCATACTGGCAGAGGATAAGATGAATTATTTATCTGTTTCTTTTTTTTCTTTGGATGTGGAGTAGAGAAATGAAGAACCTAGCAAAAAGGTTGGTCTTAGCCTCTATTATGTTCTTTTTATTCTGTTTTGTCATTTTCATTAACAAAACCAGATTGAATTTGTAATTATCATAACATGTTTTGTTGAATCCAAAATGCTCCCTCAAAAAGTGATGGAAGATATTTTCTCTCATTATTTCCTACTTAGGGGCCAATTTACTTGTGGTAGAGAGAATTGGAGCAGAATTTGTTCAAGTCCACTCTTTCGCATCTATTCCTCTTGTCTGCATGAGAAGGACTGTACAATTTGTCTTGGCAATGGTTTTCAATTTTTATATATATAATATATTTTGTTGCTTCCACAACTAATTTGTCAATAGCATTTCAACATGGTGGCTGCTTAATCATATGATTAGGTATGTTTGTTCATTAAGAAATCTATGTGCAAAACAAGGTCAAATCCTACACAAAAAGGTGCAGCATACAGTTTAAATAAGAGATAGGCAGCTTGCTAATCCATTATTAAATATTGTTAACTTTTGTTTGTTAGCATCACTTCTTACATCAGACTAAGGTGGCTGGGTCATAGCACACAGAGACTTCCATCATCTTTTCAGCAGAAAGTCTAATTTTCCATCTCAACACAAAATTGACATTCACTTATTAAGTATGATTGGATCTCTGCTTCCCAAAGGCATTATTTTGGGAGCATGAGGTTGACGATTAGACCACTTTTTTTCTTCTGTGTCTATAAAATTTAACCTTGTACTTCAACCTTAGCTACCATTTATTTTATTTGGTCTTTATGACTTAAGCTTTGTGACTCTTTTCTTTTGAATAACACTATATTATCAAAACAGCAAATAAAACACTAGTTCAAGAACAAATTCCACACTGGGTGGTCCTTAAACTGACTCGTGTCAAGATATGAGATTAAGAATGTGAAAATTGCCTACTTGGACTCTCTCTAATATGGTACCATTTTTTAGTACAGGTAAAGCCAACTCCACTTCCAAGCAAAGGGATAGTGGAAGATCCATTTGGCAATTTTAAAACCCACACATTGGTGGGTGCAATGGAAATCAGTTCTAACTCCTGAAGAAGGTATTTAAAAGTTTCTGCTTTTTCTCTAGGCATCTCATCTCATCATCTCTTCCATTTGGCCAATCTGAATATTCCAATGCTCTCTCTAGCAAGTGCTCCAAACTTGTATTAGAAGCTTGTATTTTTATACATAAGAGTAATTTTGTAAATTTACGTTATAATTTTAATAAAGTGTTTTCAAATTAAACACTATAATATAATTCTTTCAATAATTACATTTCCTACAATAATCACTTTTCTATATTATAATAAACGTTGCAAAATTATTTTTTCAATAATTACATATCTAGCAATCAAATTTTCAACAACATACAAAACGTAATTTTAGATTATAAGGGCACTGCATGTCCCTTCATGTGTCGAGAAAGCATAATATCTAGAATAGCATCTATCCATCCAAAGCCATGAAAAAATCACTCAACACTTTGCCTACTTAACGTTCAGAAGCGGATTGATTGGCAGCTGAAACACAGAAACAGAATGAGGCTTTTACTCACGCCCAAGGTGAGTACCCAGTTCAAGCTTAAGGCTTTTACTCATTCTTTTACTCTCGCTCGTGAGTAAATATATGAGCTATGCCAAGTGAAATGGGAATTGGGCCGTTGCACAAACCCGTAGACTTGGCTCAAATTGGGCTTAAGATTTCTAGGCCTATTTTTTTTTTGTGTTTTTCCTAATTCTTGTTGCAAAAACTAATATTTTGTACAATAAAAATTAAAAATATTTTTTGAGTATTACGTTTGTCAATTTATTTACATACAAAATTTTTTCCAAAATTAATATAAAACTCTTTCTTATCCATCTTATTTTTTTTTTAAATTTTGCTCGACAAAACCAAATAGGCATTTATTTTTCATAGAATCTGAAAAGGAATTTCTTTTCACTTTAAAATTACATCTTGGCAAAAGAAAAAAATGACAAAAACAAAGAGGAATGAAAGAAGAAGGAGAATAAAATTAAAAATCGCAATGAAAAAGGGGAATTGTTGGGCTCAAGCCCAATTAGGATGTTCATCTTAAATATGCAATAAAACAAAGATTTAAGAAGTATGGATCTTATTTCAATAAAAAATAAAATACATTATTAATAAAAAAAATTTATTTAATATATATATATTTTAAATTAAAAACATAAACTCGTTACACCGAGCTCATGTCTTAATTATCTTTATTTTCAAACTATGTATTTATTTAAGTTTTGGCATAAATTTATTATTAATATATATTCAAAAATTACAATTTACAGACAAATAAAAGTTACATTATCATTGAAAAATTAAAAATTCGAAGGATCTACTGCTTTGTAGTTTGCAGTAATGAAACAAAGGATTTGGCTAAGAGAGAGAGAGAGAGAGAAAAAAAATTAATTAATTAATTGAAATTGGGTGCTCTAAGATATTGCCACAAAACTTGAGTTGAAAAAGGAGGGAAAAAACAGATTGTGATGAATGATTGATTTGCCACTCGCTTTCTCCAATGGAAACAAACAAATTGTTCGGTGTTGTGTTGGAGTTTGGATTAATAATAGCAGACGACATACAGTTGCAGGTAAGCATCTGACAGCAAGTGAATCCACCAGGGACACGCTAGCCTGTTGTTTACTTAAAACGAATAAGTGTCAGATGGTACAGCAGTCTCCCACATCACAAGGACAGCAGCCAGTCGAATAATATTTAAGGCACAACCAGGACTTGAACGGCTACGACCTTACTTGAACAGGATCTGTTCTATAGGCTCGTACCTTCGTATCCTTGAGTTCTAAGGAGACAGGATTTCAAGTCTGGTTGATGACACAGGACTGTGTGATCAGAGCGTGATTAGTGGCTAGGCAATCCAGTACGGATTACGCTGGCCGTGGAGGATCGTTCCCATCCGGTCTTCGACTGGATGGGATGGTCACACGGTTGTCTGACAGACTTTCAAAATCTTTTTGGGTTCTGAGATATCAAACAACCAGGTTTATTAAAGCCGACATCATTCGGAAAATTCGTAACAAGAAAGGCTTTTAGAGATTCTGATGCTTAGATCCTAGCAATTTTACAAATAAAGTTTTGAGGTTTGGTCTCTACTGTAATTATATTAGGCAATAAACCCAAGGTGTTGGACTTAGATTTATAAATGCGTTGGTGACAGCTACCAGAGGAAGCAGAAGGGCTCGAATCCAGAATCATTATTCACTAAGACCCAACCCCCAATCACATGAACAGCACCTGTACATGTCTTGGGCATTAATCATCATTCACCAGGAAAATCAGAGAACTCCAGGGGCCAGGGGAATGGTGGTTGTTGCACAACATCCAAGAAGAGGCGGAAAGAGGTTTCTGAGAATTGGCCTGATTGATAAATTCGTATCAAGAACCACATCATGCATACACAAATCATTTAGCAAGCAATCATAAATATGAACAAAATCTGCTCTCTCTCACATGAATCACGTTCAATTACAGAAAGATCTCATGAATAACATTTTGTATGTTTAATAACTCACTCCTCACCATTACCTTTCAAAGACAAGGAATTTTCTATTTGAAAGTACTATTCGGTAACTTAGATATGGTGGGTTATGTTATGAATTCCAGTGATGGTTGTGCTTTCAAGGTAGCGAAAATACAAATGAATATAAAACTGCTTGAACCCAACACAAAATAACTGGGTGTGGTGGATTAACAAAATCATGCAAGCATGGTTATACCCAGTAACCCAAAAAGGGCACAAAAGATGAAGTAAAGACATGGCACCAATGCTAACCACAAGATGCTTGCCCCTACTCTACAGATTATTAAAATACCTCCAGAATCAAGAATAAAAATTTAAATGGAAATGCCATAAAAAGTATAAATAGTTCAGATAAAAACAAACAAATCAAATCCGACCACAATGCCATGCAAGCAAAGCATTAGGGTCAATCATGATGCTGGACCAACATAATGGCTTCAAACTTCAACCTTTCCTCCTAGAAGGATACTTCTCATGGCCTGATAGAAACATATTTCAATATTGAAAAAGATTTGTATTTAGAGCTCCACTGCTCAAGTCTACTTAAACAGGCCTCAATCGAAACCATGTCAGTTAGCTACCTAAATTATCCTAAATAAGAATCATCAATTCTGCATCATAGCTTAAGACACTGCTTCAAGCAGAAGAAAGAGATGTATATGTTAAATTCTTTCTCCTACTAACGAATACAAGTTCACTGTATATTTGAGAGGATCCAAATTTTCTTCTTACATACGCATAAATTTCAGCCCAAAAGGTAGTAACCAGACCAGAAAAATGAATTGTCCATTTTTTTATGATTAGTAAACTAGTATGAACCACCCACTCAGGCTAAAGATTGATGAACAAGCATGAATCCTTTTAATTTAAATGTTGACGGTTAATTCCTTGATTAACAATCAAAAGAAAGCATAAATTGTTGGTAAGAATATCAGATTACTCAGTCAACATGGTCATAAAAGAAGTACTCAATAATGGTTAACTACAAAGAAAAGATGACGATGATGCACACTAATGCAATGATCCATATAATAATGGCTTCAACAATCAGTGCACCAGCTAGCTTGGCATTCCATGAACTAAAACCCACTTATTTATATTCCTCTTCATAGTTGTTAACGGAATGTGAGAAGTTTGAAGTACTAAATTCTGGGAAGGAATGATTTCAATGGTGCCGCTAGCTAGCTACTTGATTGAGTTAATGGATTTATTTCCTTTTTGGATTGGATGGTTTATGACTAATTGGTTTTTTATACAACTAATACTTTGGGCTAATCCAAATTTCCTGAATGAAGGGTCCTACTCCTACCTCAAGGTGCTTCTACATTTCCTCCAAGCGTGCTACATCACACTGGCAGAGGATAAGAAGAACTGTATATCTGTTTCTTTTTCTTCTTTGGAGGTGGGGTAGAGAAATGAAAAACCAAGCAAAAAAAGGTTGGTCTTAGCCTGTATTATGTTTATTTTTATTCTGTTTTGTCATTTTCATTAACAAAACCAGATTGAATTTGTTATCATAACAAGTTTTGTTGAATCGAAAATGCTTGAGGATAGCATCCCTCTAAAGGTGATGGAAGATATTTTCCCTCATTATTTCCTATTTAGGGAGCAATTTATTTGTGGTATAGAGAGAATTGAAGCAGAATTTGTTCATTCCACTCTTTTCATCTATTCCTCTTTACAACTTGTCCTGGCAATGGTGTTGAATTCTTATATAAATATATAATACATACATATTATATTTTGTTGCTTCCACTTCTAATTTGTCAATAGCATTTCAACATGGTGGCAGCTTAATCATATGATTAGGTACGTTTGTTCATTAAGAAATCTATGTGCAAAACAAAGTCAAATCCTACACAAAAAGGCGCCGTCTACAGTTTAAATAAGAGCTAGGCAGCTTGCTAATCCATTATTAATTTTTTTTACATTTGTTTAGTAGCATCCCTTCTTACATCAGATTAAGGTGGCCGGGTCATAGCACACAGAGACTTCCATCATCAATTCAGCAGAAAGTCTAAGAAAATATATACTAACTTTCCATCTCAACACAAACTTAAGATTCACTTATTAAGTATGATTGGATCTCTGCTTCCCAAAGGCATTATTTTGAGAGCCTGAGGTTGACTATTAGAGCTCTTCTCCGTCTATAAAAATTTAACCTTTTACTTCAAGCTTAGTTACCATTTAGTTTATTCGGCCTTTATTACCTAAGCTTTGTGACTCTTTTCTTTTGAATAACACTACCAACAAAACAGCAAATAAAATACTAGTTCAAGAACAAATTCCACATTGGGTGGTTCTTATACTGACCCGTGTCAAGAGATGTGATTAAGAATGTGAAAATTGCCTACTTGAACTCTCTCTAATACTATAATCTTTAGTACAAAGTAAAGCCAACTCCACTTCCAAGCAAAGGGAAAGTGGAAGATCCATTTGGCAATTTCAAAACCCACACATTGGTGGGTGCAATGGAAATCAGTTTTAACTCCTCAAGAAGGTATTTACAAGTTTCTGCTTTTTCTCTAGGCATCTCATCTCATCTCACCTCATCATCTCTTCAATTTGGCCGATCTGAATATTCCAATGCTCTCTAGCAAGTGCTCCAACCTTATATTGGAGGCTCTAGCTGCTTGTATCACACACATATTGGCCCCTCTCAGGTGCCTCCAGGTTGGGCCTCTTTGTATCACATGGCAATCAATAATACACGAACACGTCGGCTATACGCGTGTATGTATATATATATATATATCAAATTAGATTTGTTCATGTAAAATTTACTTAATAAATTTCACTTTATCGTTAAAATTAGAAGTATTCCATTAACAAAATCCAGTAAGTTTAAATAGCTTTTTCTTCTCTATTTTAACTAATAACATCAAAACCTCACTTCTTCTTCTTGCTTCCTAATCTCCTAACAGTCATCATTACATGAATTACTTATCACCAAATGCACCATATGATGGAAAAATGATTGAGATGTAAAAGATAGCTATTTTTTGGAAGTTTGTATATAGGTGTTCTTGATGGCATTCAAACCATGAAATTCAAAGGGTATTACCATTTTAACAACCACTAACCACTAGGTAAGAGACACGTGTATCTTTCTCATGTATAACTTCCATATGATTGTTAAGTAGTTCCATATGGTCAAGGTGAGTACCTAGTTCAGGCTTAAGGCTTTTACTCATTCTTTACTCTCTCTCATGAGTATATATATATATATATATAGGCCATGGCAAGTGAAATGGCAATTGGGCCGTTGCACAAACCCGTAGGCTTGGCTCAAATTGGACTTAAGATTTTTAGGCCCATTTATTTGTGTTTTTCCTAATTCTTGTTGTAAACATAAATATTTTGTACAAATAAAAATTAAAATGATTTTTATTATTATGTTTTTCAATTTATTTACTGACCAAATTTTTTTCAAAATTAATATAAAACTCTTTCTTATCCATCTTAATTTTATATTTTTAATTTTGCTTGACAAAACCAAATGGGAATATATTTTTCATAGAATCTGAAAAGGAATTCCTTTTCTCCTTAAAATTACGACTTGGCAAAAGTAAAAATTGATAGAAACAGGGGGAAAGTGAGGAGTTCACTTGGGTCTCCGTTGGGCTCAAGCCCAACCAGGATCTCAACTCAAATCCACATCAAAGCAAAGGCCCAAGATTGTGCCTAGTTTAACGTTTTTTTTTCAAACCATATATTTAGTTAAGTTTTGGCAAAAGTTAAAGATAATAGGTATGCGAATTTACAAATAAATAAAGGATAAAATTATCATCCAAAAATTAAAAATTTCTTTGTAGTTTGTATTAATGAAAGATTAATTAATTGAAATGGGATGCTCTTAGCTTTTGCCACAAAGCTTGAGTTGAAAAAAGAGGAAAAAAACAGATTGTGATGAATGATTGATTTGCCACTCGCTTTCGCCAAACAAATTGTTCGGTGTTGTGCTGGACTTTGGATTAATAATAGCAGGCGACAGCTGCAGGTAAGCATCTGACAGCAAGTTAATCCACGAGGGACACGTTAGCCTGTTGTTTACTTAGAGCGAATAAATTGTCGGATGATAGAGCAAGATTCCACATCGCAAGGACAGCAACAAAGCAAATGGTATCTAACACAGAACCAAGAGTTGGCAGGTCACGACCTTACTTGAACAGGATCTGTTCTATAGGATCGTACTTCTGCATCCTTGAGTTCTAAGGAGACAGGATTTCAAGTCTGGTTGACGAATTAAGACTGTGAGATCAGAGCGTGATTAGTGGTCTGGTGATCCTGTGCGGATAACCGTGACCGTGGAGGATCGTTCCCTTCCAGTCTTCGCCTGGATGGGATGGTCACACAGTTGTCTGACAGGCTTCTAAGTCTTTTTGGGTCCTGACTTTTTTTTTTTCCTGAATTGGCTGCCCCAAGTTCACCTGAAGAAGAAAGCAGGATATCGGACAACCAAGTTTATTTAAGCCAACATCATTCCAAAAATTGATGGGTTTTCAGAGATTCTGATGGTTAGTTCCTAGCAGTTTTACATATAATTTTTTTTTTTTGAGGTTTGGTCTCTACTGGAAGTATAGAAGCCAATAAACCCAAGGAGTTGAACGAAGATATACAAATGCGTTGGGTGACAGCTACAAAAGGAAGCAGCAAGGCTTGAATCCAATATCATTATTGCTAAAACCCCACCCCAATTACATTAACAGCACCTGTACATATCTTGGGCATTAAACATCATTCCCCAGGAAAATCAGATAACTCCAGGGGCCAGGGAATGGTGGTTTTTATAGAACATCAAAGAGGAGGAAAGATGAGGTTCCAGAGAGTTGGCCCGATTGGTACAGCACCAAAAAACCCAGAAATGTATTACATTCAAGTGGGAACTACAGTAAGGCCAAGCCTGAAGTACACTCATGATGTCTCTGATTAACTGATTGTAATCCCAAAAGCTCTCAAAACATTGTCCAGGTTTAATAATGTATTTGCAACTATAATAAATTTGCAGTACTAGCATACATGAGAATGGAGAGCAACTATAATCCCTGTTTTGACATCTTTTCATGAAAAGGGCGTTGCAAAATTATACAACACATTATATAAACCCCCTGCAAGCCCGAATCTCTCATCAACCTCATAGAGCATAATATGCTGCATAAGAGGGCTAAAATGCTACTAAAGTGCAATAATGGAACCAAAATAGATAGAATAAAAAGGAAAGACATGCACACACACATAGACATACACAATGGAGAAACGAGGGGAGGACGGAATTCAACTTTGGATTTCAGTCCCAAGCTCATTGATTGATCGAGTTGTGGGAATCATTGCAACTGGTTGTTTGGTCACTGCAACCAAGATGTCAGCATAACCAACCACCCCAACTAAAATATCGTCATTTTCATCTTCGGTCACCCAGACATGCGTTGCCCTATGAGATAGCATCTGAGCCATGACCGCGGCCAGCGAACTAGTGGTTTTACATGTCAAGGGTGCACTTCTGCCCCTATACATGCTCCTGCCAACACCAAAACTTGGGCTCACTGGATTAAACCCAATGCTCCTGCTACTGAATTTCCTTGGCCTTGTTGACCCAACACCATTGACTATTTTATTATCTTGAACTGCTGAATTAACAGAAAAGTCGGGGAGCAATCTGGAACTCACATTATCCTCAACCCCCATAACAAACTGTCCAGCTGAGAGGTTGGCTAAAGCCCATGCTGCAGCTAAATAATCACATTTCCATAGTTTAGAGGCTGAGATTTCACCTAAAATTTTATGGTGACCATCTGGTGTGATCTCCACAACAGCAACTGCACTAGGATCCCCGGGATGTTTTTGAGTTGCTTCTAAAGCTGGGAGGGAGGCTTCAATAGAGCTGTAGTTTAGGTTAATGGCACCAAGTGAGGAAATAGAGGAGAGGGGGACTGGAGCTAGTGCACCAAGGCAACCAATGAGGAAGCGGATGATGTCTTCTCTTGAGAGACAGCAAAACTTGTCACGCATGTAGGTGGGGGTGGACGAAGAAGAAGGGGGGTTGGCATTAGTGATGAGGTTGTTGCTGCTACCATTTTCAATGTTCTTGAGCCACTTCCCATTATAAAGAATTGAGAATCTCTTGCTCATGCCTTTCCATACCTTGCTCTTTGGAACAAGAAGTCGCCTCACACCCTGCTTCATCATCTCCAGTGCATCTATCAATCTAGTCCAAAACAAAGAATTAACAATGCCATGTAATTACATTGAAAAGGTATCTGCAAAGAGCAATCAGAATCTAGCAGAAGAAGTGAGCATATACAATGGATTTTTTAAACCTAACACTACTAAGTTGCCTACTCTTAGTTAATAACCAAAATGGACTTTCTTTTTTCCATAAATTTCTGAAAAAAAAATGCCAATATGTACTTACTACCAAAATTTTATTTGGCCATCCGTGACAAGAACCACAGCATGCATATCTCCACAAACACAATCATTTAGAAAGCAATCATAAATATGAACAAAATCTGCTCTCTCTCACATGAATCATGTTTGATTATAGAAAGATCTCATGAACAACATTTTGTTTGTTTAATAACTCAGTCCTCACTATTACCTTTCAGAGACAAGGAATTTTCTATTAGAAAGTATACTATTCGGTAACTTAGATATGGTGGGTTAAGTTATTAATTCCAGTGATGATTGTGTTTTCAAGGTAGCAAAAATACAAATGAATATAAAAACAGCTTGAACCCAACACAAAATAACTGGGTGTGGTGGATTGACAAAATCATGCAAACATGGTTATACCCACTAACCCAAAAGTGGCACAACAGAAGTAAATACCTGGCAATGGCATCAATGCTAACCACAATATGCTAGACCCTAATCTACAAATTATTCAAATACCTCCAGAATCCAGAATAAAACTTTAAATGGAAATGCCATAAAAAGTATAAATAGTTCAGATAAAAACAAATAAATCACATCCGACCACAATGCATGCAAGCAAAGCATTAGTGCTGGACCAACATAATGGCTTCAAACTTTCCCCCTAGAAGAATGCTTCTCATGGCCTGATAGAAACATATTTCAATATTGAAAAAGATTTGTGTTCAGAGCTCAACTGCTCAAGTCTACTTAAACAGGCCTCAATCAAAACCATGTCAGTTAGCTACCTAACTTATCCTAAATAAGAATCATCAATTCTGCATCATAGCTTAAGACATAGCTTCAAGCAGAAGAGAGAGATCTATATGTTAAACTCTTTCTCCTACGAAAAAGTAGAAGTTCACTGTATATTTGAGAGGATCCAAATTTTCTTCGTACATCCACATAAATTTCAGCCCAAAAGGTAGTAAGCAGACCAGAAAAATGAATTTTTTTTTTCTATGATTAGTAAACAAGTATGAACCACCCACTCAGGCTAAAGATTGATGAACAAGCATGAATCCTTTTCATTTAAATGTTGACGGTTAATTCTTTGATTAACAATCAAAAGAAAGCATAAATTGTTGGTAAGAATATCTGATTCCTCAGTCAACATGGTCATAAAAGTAGGACTCAATAATGATTAACCACAAAGAAAAGATGACGATGATGCACACTAATGCAATGATCCATATAATAACGGCTTCAATAATAATGACCAACAGAAAACTGTTAGTTATATAAGAGAATCCTACACTAATTAAAAAACATGCATGTAAATGCAATCATCCTTGACCAAAAGTTTCAATATAGACATGAGTGTAAATTTTGGTTATTGTACAGTATCTAAAGGAAGATGTTCCTAGCACAAGTTGCATAGCTGCTTTCAACTGAGTTGAAGTCCATATTCCACAAATCTAACAAATTGGAAATGCATTTTATTTAATTTGAAGCAAAGGGCATAACAGCATTCTACATGCTATAATACACAAAGATTGATAAGACAGGATAATTTATTAGAAGCAAAGGTGAAGAACACAAATAATAATGAAACACCCTAAATCCTAAAACAGTTATTAACGCTACAATCAGAAGAAAAGTGGATCTCAATTGAAAAATTACTATTAAATAGTTCTTGTTTACTTGAGTAGAGGGTAATCAAGACCTAAACCAACATCTTTATCTTACATTTTCCCTTATTCTATAACCTTATAGGAAGTAAGAGAACGTTAATTGTACAATTTCAATCACTGTAACTGTTTATATAACAGCAACCATGTAACGACATATCTGTATTCAAGAAAAATGCAATGACTACCAAGGATATAAGGTTATTCATAAAATATGGACCAGTGAAGGAATAGAGTCAAAGTCACAACTCAAAAGAGCCCCAGACTTGCAATTCTTGTATCAATATAAGTGGCAGTGCAAGAAAAAATAAAAAGGCAGCCCACAGCTAGGCACATAAACAATCCGACATACACAACATGTTATGAAGTTAATAATAAATAAATTGGAACAGAGTATAAGACACTTAAACACAAAGGAAGAGAACAAACCTTTACAATAAAGCTAACACTGTGGGAAGGGGGCAAGGCAGAGGGAAACCATATTTTCTTAGAAAAGTTATTCTCAAACATATGGATTTAAGGAATTTAACACAGATTGCCAAACAATAATGTAACTCCGCAACTGCCTGAGTCAAATATGTAACCAAATCTTGCTTTGGGAGCAAATCATACAAGATGGCATGGGATACACAGGTACACGATTCTAAGGACAACAATGTCACAGACTACACAATTCTCCCCTTTTACCTAATTCAATGACCAACAAGATACCATGACCCAAAACAAAGATAGACACATGACATATCACCTTAACAGAAAACAAGTCCATACAATTAATGGCCAAGAACAAGAATGAGAATGAAAGACAAATTTCTACATCCACTTGAAACAAGTATACATCACTTTAACATAAAGTCCACGTAATACTCAGGCTTTGACTAACTGTTGCTATATGTACTTAGGAGGTTAAGGTCATAGCTCAACCCTCCCAACAAAATAAAAAGTTCCAACATCTTCAGGCTGACAAAAAAAAAAAGTGAATAAATAAAAAAGAAAATGAGCTAACCTGGTGCCAGGATCAACAATCTTCAACAGAGCATTATTAGGGACAACAACATCAGAAACTTGTGCTTTCATAGCCTTGTCTTGATCTTCCAAACACTGAGTTCTGGCCAAAAAGGAGACAATATCAAGTGAAGTTAAAATACCAACAAATCTCTGTTGTCTCATTTCATTTTTTTCAATCATTCCCACATGAGATCTTCTCTTCCAAACTGGTATGCCACACTCCGTCGACTCTCCTATTGCTCTTATAGCTGATTCCACCGACTCTGTTTCAGAGAATTCAACCAACTCTGGCTTCCCCACCGTCAGATCCCCCACCACATGGTACAAGAACACTGATGCCATTCCTTAAATTTTCTGTTTAATAACCGAGAGAACTGAGGAAAAAAAAACAAAGAACAATCATCATCAAGTCCTGAATTATTCATCCTGTTTCGATAAAGGGTGATTTTATATTCAATTACCTCGACTAGGTTTCTGTTTATTCGATCCAAAGTTGAATATTTTCCTTCACTTTCCCACTTTTCCTAGCCAACCCAACAGAGAAGTTACAAAAAAGAAAAAAGAGAGAAATGCTTACAAGAAGATATTCGGTTTTCCGTAAAATTAATATATGTTTAATTTAAAAGATAAAAACCGCCTTAAAAAAATCTGATCTGTTTTTCCCTTGTATACACCTAAGAAATGAAAGAAAAATCTGGGTATATTTTTGTTGTGAAACCGGGAAAACCGGTGAGAAGGAAGAGCTATAAGAGGGAGTGGAGGAGAATGAGGAGGAGGTGAATGCCGGTGATGGGTAATCGATAAAGGATCACAAGAAAGCAAACATTTGGTGCCATTGAAGGAGGAGGAAAGAAGCAGAGTTCTTGCAGCAAAAGCCCATTCACGATGATCTCTCTCTCAAACTCTTGACCGGATTGGTGTCACGAAGAGCATGATATTCGGAGAGAACATTTCATTTTGTTTGGGTTTATAGGGGGAATGATGCGGTCCATGTGGATGAGATTGAGATACACGAGATTAAAATTTTGGTGAATTATTGAGGGAGGATGGAAGGTGGCGGCCAAGTGGGGCACTTTCACAAATTGGAATTTATGATGAGATAAAAGAAAACGATTTTGGTTTTCGGAAGTTAGATACATAGATATCTGTTTACATGTGTATTAAGACGAGGTTTACTTATTATTATTATTTATTTAAGACAAGACGAGAGTCCATGGTATCAATTATTGAGATAAATATAAGAATATAGGTTTTTTTTTTGGTGAGGTTACTATTATGTGCCTTTACCATTAGAGGAGAAAATGGAGATGGAGATGTCTAGAAGTTGATGTGTTGTTTTATGTATATAACATAATATTTAAAAAGTTTAAATAAATTTATATTCTTATATTGTATTCAATTTAGTTCATATACTTTTAATTTGGATAAAATAAACTCTTATAATTAATAATTTACTAGTTACCGTTAATTAAAATTTTACTTATCATTTCAGATTTATGTGACACTAACGTGCTACTAACATAGAAAGTGAAAAATATTATATGATTATACCATCATATTATATCATTATCTATTATGATATATCAAGTAATGTTTTAACTAATCACAAGAAATCAATATTAGTTATCAAAGCATATTTGATTCAAAATAAAAATATAAAAACTTAATTGAATATGATAAAAGAATAAGAATTTATTTAAATTTTTTACATAATTTAGAGATTTTTTAAAATAATATGTTTATTTTTTATTTAATTAAAAATTAAACACATTAAATGATTTAACTCAATTATTGATTCGTCAATACATTACGCAAATAATTAGATTCAAATAATCTTTTATTTCAATAATCTATCTTGATATTTTTAAATTTTAATTTTGAACATATTCTCTTGAAAACTATTAAAATGTTGCTTATTATTATTATTATTATTATTATTACAATATGAGTATTGAAAGCGAAAGGGTTCAAATCTAATTACTTGAGTTGAAAATACAAACACTATATTATGGGACCAAAATCTTATATATTTGTATGTCCTTCTTGATCTTCTGTTTTCTAAGTTGAGGGGAACTTAGCCATAACCATTTCCAGCTGTAGACACATAACTTAGCCATCCCTTCGCCGTCCCATCCCCCACCCACTACGCGGGATGGGGGTTCTGGCCACCAACTCCAGGGGTGCCAGAACCCCCCTCGTCGGGTTGTCCAAAAAATTGGACAACCCGGCTCTTTAAAACCCTGCAAAATGCAAAAACAAGAGACCAGCAGTTAGCCACACAAAAAAAAAAAAAAACAAAAGAAAGAAACAAAAACAAAAACAAAAAAAAAAGGAGGGGATCTGAGAAGAGGAAGCCGGCGGACGGAAGAGAGGGAATGGATCCGTAGATGTTCAACCGGCGTTGAGAGAGAAGAGAGAGAGGCCGACGAAAGAGAGGGTTCGGTCGACGGAAGGCGAAGAGATCCGCCAGGAGAGAGAGAAGAGAGAAAGAAAATCGAGAAAAGAGGGGAGGGCGCCGGCGCCGGCGAAGGGAGAAGAAAAAGATTTTTAGAGAGAAGGGAGAGGGCGCCGCTGCTAGAGAGAGAAAGTGAGGAATGAAAGTGAAGAGAAAAAGAGAGAAAAAGGGATTAAATACCTAGGGTTCGTGGGCAAAACGGCGTCGTTTCAGAGAGGCAAGCAGAAGCTGGAAAGACCAGGCCAAACGGCGTCGTTTTGAGCGGCTTCGCAAGCATCAAAACGGTGCGTTTTGGACTTTACCTTGCGGGCTTCCAGAAACAGGCCGGGGTGTTGGATTTGGGCTCCCACGGGCCGCCGAGTTGGGCTAATCGCAGCCCAACAAGGTATAACCCTTGTTGTTTTGTTTTGCTTGGGTCTAGCCCATTTTAATTTAAATGCATTTATCATTTTTTTTTTAGGAATAAATATTTATATAATATGGGCACTTATATTTAATATTAAAAACAAAAAAAATAAAAAAATAAAATAAATAATAATAATAGTAATTCATGATGCAAATATATATATATATATTATATTATATTAAGATAAAAAAATAAAAATATAAAAAATAAAAAAATAAAAAATAATAAAAAATAATGATAATAATAAAATGAAAAATAAATAAATAATAATAATAAATAATATAATTGGAACAAATATTTGAGTATTACCACCAAAAATGAGGTAAAGAGTTGCCTCTTTCCGGTGGATATTTTCGGGTGCGAAGTTAGAGACAGATTTTCACCGAAGCGTCGGGATAAATCTGAACTCTAGATTTCAAAACCCATTAAGTCAAATAGTCATTGTTAGAAAACAATATATGTAGAAAAATTTTGTTAATTCAAATAAATATTACTAAATAAAGTTAATCTAATCGTTTAAAAAAATTAATTAATTAGGCAAGCTTTGTAATCAAGTAGAAATTGACCAACAACAAACATTGATTTAAAAAGAAGACCAAAAAATAAAGTATATATATAAATAAAAAATAATAAAATAACAAATAATCAAAATTTTTAGATCATCAATAAACGCGTGCATACCATCATTTTATTCTGTCATTGCACGCCACTCTTATTTTGCATGTGGCGCGGGAATCCTGATGATGGGATTTCCCCGAGAAGCTCGTAGAGACGAGTTCTTCCGGGGATATCTCTAGGTGAGAAAAATTTCGAGACTTCACCAAAGCGTTGGGATGGTCTCCGAATAATTTTCCAATAAAAGATTACCGACTCCATCATTTAAAATAAACAAGTCACGACATCATTCTACACTTGCATCATATGCATACGTAAAACCAAGTGAAAAACTCAGTCTGACAATTCAATAAAATTTAATTAATAAAATAGGGATTAAACTAAGAAAGGCTATATTAAGATAACTTAAGATTAAATGGTACCGTTCGTAGAACGGGCGTCACGGGGGTGCTAACCCTTCTCCGTGCGTAACCGCACTCCTGAACCCATCTCTAAAAAACGTGGACCAGTTCTCGTTCTTTCGACGGACCTAAAATTAATTTAGGACTTCGTCGATTAAGAATCGGGTTAATAGGTGACCAATCACACCTAGATAAAAAAGATTGGTGGAGACTCCCACACCCACACATAGTTAATTTTTGCCCGCGTCTGGCGGACGGGTTCCCGGACCCGCACGTCACGACACCAGCCAAATACAAGATGATTAGGTTGGAATAATATAAGTGATCAAGGTAGCATAAGAATGACAAAAGTCATCATAATAATAATTTTTGTGATGGTAATAGTAGATATTTTGACAGCATAAGATTCCTATATATGTTGTGCATGAGAAATGGTAGGTAATTGCCAACAAGCACAATCATGGAAAACAGGTAGGGTTTCCAAAGTTAGAGAAAAAACTATTCAATATGTTATCAATTGAATAAAGTGAATTCCATAGTTACATCCTTTTTAGTTAATAACATGGGAAATCCTCCCAATTGTCTCATTCAGGATGTTCTCCAAGTTTGAACAACACTGGTATTTAACAACAAATATCCCAAGTCCATTCACTAAACAAATAGACCATATATAGTACCATACAATTAATAAGTGGTCAAAACACCTCAACAGTTTCTGGTCTCTTGCAATTTCTTAATTTTAGTTCATTTACTCAAAATCACAATAATTTAACCTCTTAATTTTAAAAATTATTTCAATTTAGTCCTCTTAACATTTTTCTTTTGAAATTACCTTTCACAAAACTGACGTTATTGCTAACGTTTACTCAAAAGCACAATAATTTAATATTTTAATTTTAGAAATTATTTCAATTTAGTCTGTTGACGTGGCACGTGAGGTGGACTAGAAAGGCTGACGTGACAATGTCATATCACTTGACATGTGAACTCTATACTCATGCATTTTTTTTCATTTTAGTCCATTTACTCAAAATCACAATAATTTAATCTCTTAATTTTGAAAATTACTTCAATTTAATCCTTCTAACATTTTTATAGAGCTAACATTATTGTTGACATGGCATAACTTTGATATTGTGTGTTTGTTGAGTTTTGAACCCAAAACCTCATGCAAGCACAACAAACTTCTTACCACTTGCTCTAAACCCTTATCATTAAAAAATATAGTTTTTATTTCTTTTCTTCTTTCTTTTTTGTTTTTTTTTTGTTTTTTTCCTTTTTTCTTTCTTTCTCTTCTCTCACCTTTTCCCTTAAAGACCAGCCTTCAATCATCAGATGTTGTCGTTGGTTGCTAGTCGACAATCACCGATCACGATCATTGTGTGGCATATCCAGTGATCGTCGTCCAATGACCAACGTCCGATGATTGATAACTAGTGATCGACGGCGACGTTTGGTGACTGGCAATCAATCCTTAAAGGAAAAGGTGAGAGGAGAGAGAAAAAAAAAAGAAAAAAAGAAAGAAATGAAAAAATGAAACAAAAGCAATACATAAATAAAGCCACAAGTTTAGAGTAGGTGGTAAGAAGTTTATTGTATTCGCATGAGGCCTTGGATTTGACACTCAATAAGCACGTAATATTTTTAGAGAAAACAATAAAAAGACACATGTCGCTCTCTTGTTATGCCACGTGTCACCCTTTGGACATGCCATGTGACGTGACATGGGTGGGTGTTGATGGACACCTCATATGCCACGTCAGTAAGCGGGGCCATATCAGCACCAGTCAGTAATGACGTTAGCTTTGTGAAGAGTAATTTTGGAAGAAAAATGTTAGAGAGACTAAATTAAAGTAATTCTCAAAATTAAAGCAATTTCCAAAATTAAAAGACTAAATTATTACAATTTTGAGTAAAGGGACTAAAGTGAAGAAAATGCAAGAGTATATGGACTGTTGAGGTTTGACCATTAATAAGTCGATAAAATAGTTAGATAATGTTTTAATACTTGTTTGGCCTGGCACCACGTCAGTAATGATGTCAATTTTGTGAAAGGTAATTTTGAAAGAAAAATATTAAAGGGACTAAATTGAAGTAATTTGTAAAATTAAGGGACCAAATTATTACAATTTTGAGTACTAAAGTGAAGATCTCAAAATTAAGAGACTAAATTGTTATAATTTTGAGTACTAAAGTGAAGAAAATGCATGAGTACCTGGACTGCTGAGGTGTTTTGAGCATTAATAAGCAAATAAAATAGTTTTTTTTTTTTTATAATTGGAGGAAGGGGAAGGTAAGAGTATAATGCACCAACCAATGACCAAAATGCTCAGGTGTTGATAAAATAGTTAGATAATATTTTAGTGCTTATTTGGCCTAGCTTTTTTTTTTCAATTTATCTATTTTTTAAAAGTATAAGTTAGGTCAAACAGAATTTTTGATAAGTTCTTAAAAAAAAAAGGACTTTTTGTAAAGAACAAAAATATCAAAGCTTAAATAAAAGCTCCAAAGAAGAGCTTTCTTTTCTTTTCTTTTTTTTTTTTAAATATATCATCTTTTAAAAAAATACTACTTCCTCTGAATCAATCTCCCTCTCACTCAAGTATTTGACTCATTGGTTGATGCATGTTTCTTTGCCTAGAGAATAAGGTTCGAACCTCTTTCCCCCAATTAAAAAAAAAAATCTCCCTCCCTTTGCAAATCACCATTTTTCAACGCAAAATTACGATCTCCCTCTCCTTTACCTCTCTAAAGACTACTAAAAAATTAAAAACAAAAGACCAACCGTTGAATAACAAAATTAAAAATTTTTTTGTTCTTGCAAAGATTAAGAAAAAAAGACTCAAATTTTAAAGTTACATTCAAGTACCATTTAAAAGTTTTCTCTCTTCTTCATCAAAAAATCTAATACTATTACTATTATACAAGTTTCAGAGTTGTTCCGATTCTTTGTGGATTTTTTTGATTTGAACTTATGAAATTGTATATAAACTCGAAACAAACTTATTTTGTTTTAATTTATTAGATGATTGAAGATGACATGAATACTTTTTATGATAAATTTAACAAAAATTAGAGTTTATATAATTTATTTTATCAAACAGTTTGTCAAACAACTTTAATTTAATTTTAAAAGCTATTATAATTTATAAAAGCTTCATAATAACTTTTTTTTAACAAAAAAATTAAGTCAAATAGGCTCTTAATCTAATGATTAAGCTCTATACAAGATAGAAAAGTATACAATAAATAAATATTGGTCTTATGGTCTTGTTGTCATTTTCAAATAAATTTTTATCCTAATCTATTGACACCTGAAACATGCTATTAATTAAACTAAGATGTTCCCAATAGATAGGAAAGTTTTATTAAATACATAATTAATATTATATTTATTTATATTTAATTACCAAATTTCTCCTCGTGGTTTGAATATATATATATATCCATTCAAATCCTTAACGTTATATATGTTGTTTTAATTAATGATTTTATGGCTCTTCGACTTCTCCAAAAGCCACTTGGTGCTAAATGCTAATCATAAAATCGTAATTGGCCTGTTTGGTTACAAGAACAAAGAGGGTAAGAATTGTTTTTTCTTTTTTGCTCTCTTTATTCTTGATTGAGATTTTGTTTCCATTATGATTTTTTAATACAGAATATAATAATAACTATTATTGCATATGTTTCACGTGAATATATTTTTATGTTTTAATTTTACTTGCAAATAACAATTATGTACAAATTATAAATATTTCAATGGTTTATAAATAAAATATAATTATATATAATTAAAAATTTTGTATTCTAAATTTATAGATTATTCAATATTATTAATTGAGAACAATATTTTTAATGAAAGTTATTTAATGTAATTAGGATTCCGTTTTACAAATTGAATAAAATTTATTAAAATTTATAGCAAAAAATATTTTTAATAATATATAATTAAAACTTAAAATTATAATAATAATAATTAAAATTATATTAATATTTATTTACAAATTAAATAAAATTTTATTAATATTAATAATAAAAGACATTTAAAATGATAATTTTAAAAAATAACTAATAAATATAATAATTTTTGTTAATTAAATATATAAAATTTGCAGAGTGAATCGCTTTTCTTGAATCGGCCATCCTCTGTCAAAAGTTTATGGATGAGATCTAAGCTTAGATTCAATGATTAGAATTGAATTATAAGATTGCAATGGTGGTAGTTGAGATAGATGCTTGGTAGATTTATCACTTGAAAGTAGAGGTACTAATATGAGCTGGTCCGGTCTAATTTGACCCAAATCTTTGTAGATTGAGAAAATATGAGTTGGGTCATGTTAACTTATTTTTGACATGGGTCATCAAAATCCTAGCTCAGCTCACGCCTTGCTAGTTCATGGGTCAGGTTGGGTCAATTCATTTCTTTCTTTTTTTTAAATCATTTTTACAATTCTACCCAATAAATTTTCTATTAATAAAATTATTCTATGATTTAATTCACAAATTGAATAATAAAAACATGTTACAAACAAATGAATTACACTAAATATAAATAAGCAAATAAATTACATAAATAAAGTTTTAATCTTTAACACAAATTACCATCCTATAAATATAAGTATATAACCAAATAAATAGAAACTTCAAGATTCATTTATGTCCTTCTTAATCCTCATCTTTAAGCAAAACATTTAAATTTTGTTTGAATGATGTCTCAAGGTTTGAATCATTATCAATTTATTATTTAATATTCATTGTCATAAAAAAAAAAAGAGATAGTGAGTTTTAATTTAAACTAAACTTATTAATTTAATAAGTAAAAATTAAAGACATTGAAATATATAAAATAAACAATATCATTTATAATTAAATTATTAATTTTATATAATTAAATATATAAAATTATTAAATTAACTAAAATTATTTTTTTTAGCTCGTCCCAACCCATTAATCAGATGGGTTGACTCATTTAGACCTAGTTCTAATATAAGTTTAAATTTTCAAACTCAACCCATCTCATTTTCAATAAAAAATAAGTCCACTCAATGGGCCAAGCATATTTTGACTAGTCTACTTGAAAGATGCTATTTCAAGTCAAATATAGACCTAAATTATGTGAATGGAAATTTCAATTAAGAAAATATTAATCAATTAAGCAAATTTCTTAATTTTTTTCAAGTGAAATTAATCAACAAAAAATTAATCAATTAACAAAAAATTAATTGAATGGAAATTTCAATTAAGAAAAAATGTGAAATTAATCAATTAACAAAAAATTAATTTAATTGACAAGGAAAAATGTGAAATTAGTCAATTAACAAAAAATTTGATTAATCAATTAACAAAAAATTAATTGAATTGAAATTAAAAAAAATTAATTACGCTAGAGGAAGGGCTTGAACCTTCGACCTTGTGGTTAACAGCCACACGCTCTAACCAACTGAGCTACTCCAGCTATTTATGTATATTATTTTATTTCCAACAGTACTATATTTTCCTACAAAAATACTAATATTGATAAAAAAAATCCGTGACGGCTTAAAAAGAAAAGATTTTTGATATATGTTGGTCTGGTCAAGGGCAGCTCAACCTCAATTCATCTAGCAAAGCATTCAAATCAGAGTAAGATGATTCACCTTCTTCCATAGCCTTCCTCGCCATATTTTTCAATTCCTTAGCTCGGCTTCTCATTTCCTCAGCTTCTTCACCAACCATTACCCGACTCACTGCCCTTTCTATATCTTCCTTCATTACTTTAAATTTTGTACTAGGATCATCTCCCCATCTGCACCATTCTTTGGCTCCAACATCTACTCCAATCTTCAGAACTTCTGTAACCAGCTTTTCGTTGCAGAACTGTTCTGCACAAAGAGGCCAAGTAACCATTGGCACCCCAGCAGTTATACTCTCTATTGTTGAGTTCCACCCACAATGGGTCATGAACCCTCCTACAGCTTCATGATCAAGGATCAAAACCTGGGCCGCCCATCCCCTAATTATCAAACCCTTCCCTTCCATCCTCTCTTCAAATCCTTCTGGCAACCATTCTTCTTTGTCTTCATCGTTCACCTTTCTTACAACCCAAATGAAATCCTGTCCTGAAGCTTCAAGGCCCTTAGCTATCTCATTTAGCTGAGCAGCTGAAGTCCTGAATATACTTCCAAAACATATGTAGAGAACTGAGTTGGGTTTCTTCGAGTCTAACCATCTTAAACACTCATGTCTGTCAATGGAGGCTGCATTTCCTCTTTCGGCTTTATCTTCGTTGTTCCTGTTGCAGAGTGAAACAGGACCAACCTGCCATGCCTTCCTTCGCATAACTTTGGAATAGTGTTGTGTGTAAGCTGGTTCTAGCTCGTGGAAACTATTTACTATGACTCCATAGCTTGTCAACTCTGATTTGATAGCTTCATCTATCAGCTTTTTCCGCTCAGTTTCTGCTGTATCTTTAATATAATCTGGCAGCTGCAATCTTGTCATCTTTATCTGGTCCGGGAGGCCAGGCACATCAAAGGGTTCAGATTCAGATGAAATCTTCTTGAAGGGTTCATGGCGTATTAAGGTATCAACGACACAAAGAGCAAAGCAGCTTGTTCCATGAAAAACCAGTCTTGGGATCCCAAACTTGCCAGCAATATCTGTAGCCCATGGAAACATCCAGTCAGCCACAAGGCAATCAGGGCGGAGCTCTTCAAGGATCCGCTCAAGTGGTTGTTGGAAAAGATTGATGGCCTTGAGAAACTTTGGTATCATTTCTTGTGAAGTGATGGAACTCACGTTCTCGCATCCTTCAGGCAGGCCTACCTCAGATGCAGGAAATTTTATTACCAAAGTACTAATGTCAAAGCCCAATTGCTTTTCTCTTTGAATTTTGCTGGCAAAGAGAAGAGCATTAAGGGGAGTAGTAACAATAGTTACCTTTACTCCATGCATAGCAAAAAGTCTAGCCATGTCCACTGTTGGGATCAGGTGACCATGGGCAAGTTGTGGAAAGAAAATGAAATGAAGCTGGCGTGAATTTGAGGCCATTTAGCTTGGTTCAAGGGAAGAAACAGGACAGGAGTAAATTGATTTGGCAAGTAAATTAAAAGTTAATAAGCTCCTTATTTATACACAAAGCAAACAATGAAAACACTGTCATTCAAAGACACAGGTGCTTGAAGCACAAGAAAATGTCTTGATAGGTGACATGAATTTGTTTGCTTGGACTGCAAGTATGCTTATAGTTAATAACTACCCTGGAAGATATGTGAAAAGGTCATAGTTAATTTAAATAATGCATAAAACAGACAACCGCCCATCGTCACTGACTTATTTTATCAATAAAATATTAGTAAAACAGCTTCCAACTTCAAGTCCATGTTCATTGTTTTATACTTCTCTCATGTGAAACTTACTTACTAATTTGTTTACCTTGGTTGGCAAGGAATCTCAATCTACTTGGAAGTCTATTTATTTTTGTTTAAGTCCAAGTCTTAATCAACTTTTTCCTGGCAGCAAGAACTTCATCTTTATCCATTTCACCTATAGTCTCTGCATAACGAATTCAAATGGAGCAGCCCAATTACCATTCCGTTTAGCCCTTGCACACACAACAGCACAAGAGCTAGTTACTTTGCATCTCTTTCCTATTCAGGCCCACAACATTTTGGATATGAAGGTGTGTATAGCCCAGTACAGGAAAAGTTTATGACATGTAACAATATTTTATTTAATAAAATAATAAAAGAAAAAGGAAAGGAATAACTAAATAAAAGCGATTTCCACTTTAATTTTACTTTAGTTCCCATTTTAGTGTATTAAAAAGAGAAAAAGAAAAAGAAAAAGAGAATGTTTGCCTTATTATTCCTCAGTAAACATACTCTCATGCCTCCACTTAGCTGCAAAAATTCTCCACTTTCACTAGTAAGTCTCTCTCTCTTTCTTTCTGAATGCATTTTTCAGCTTTCGGTTTGTTGAAATTCCTTTACTTCCATTGAAGAAGAACATGGGTTCCAGATTTTCATCGCTGTAAAACTCCCTCTTTTCTTCTTCTGTCACTCTGCTGTTCTTTACTCTTCAGTTTTAGTTCATGGCTCGAAATATTTAGCCTTTTATAGAGCATCAGAAGAAATGGGTTTTATGTTTTAGCTTCCATAACTGTAAGTAGTTTCACAGTTTAGTTTTGGTTCTGAGTTTGTTTTCACTCATGGAGCTGAAATGGGTTGTTGCTGTTTTTCACCCCGGGAAACCCTCAGAATTACATACACTGCCACTCTTGCTCTTGATAATACTACCACTATGTTCTTTTAACCTGTCTCAGTGTTTTGATCTTGACCCAGAAGACAAAGCCTCACTATTATTGTTCAGGTCATCGGTTAAAGACCCTGGCCAGAGCTTAGAAACCTGGGTTGGGTCAAACTGCACCAACTGGACCGGTATTTCTTGTGAAGACCGGACCGGTCGGGTTGTTTCTGTGAACTTGGCTAACATGAATTTGTCCGGTAAAGTGCACCCTGGCTTATGTGAACTGTCATTTCTTGAATACTTGAAATTGTCTCAGAATAACTTCAATGGCACGATTCCAACGTGTTTTGGTTCGTTGGGTAGTCTTAAGTCTCTTGACCTTAGTTACAATAGCTTTAGTGGGGTTCTACCTGATGATATCATGAGGCTTAGACAATTAACAGAACTTGTGTTGAATGCAAACCGAGAACTGGGTGGTGTTTTGCCATTGTGGATTGGTAATTTTTCCAGCAATCTGGAAAAACTTGATTTGAGTTCGAATTCCTTTCATGGGGAGATACCTGAAAGCGTGTTTTACTTGAAGTCTTTGAAGCACTTGGATCTTGGAGACAATCATTTATCAGGCAATATTCATGAGTATTATCAGTCACTGGAGTTTCTAAATCTTGCTTCGAATCGGTTATCTGGTACTTTGCCTTGTTTTTCTGCTTCTACTCAGAGTCTTACAGTTATGATATTGGCTAACAATTCTCTTGTGGGAGGAATACCTACTTGTATTGCCTCACTGGAAGCATTGACGCACCTTAATCTATCATTTAATCACCTGAGCTATGGGTTATCTCCGAGACTTGTGTTTACAGAAAAGTTGCTTGTGTTGGACTTGAGTTTCAATGATTTATCAGGTCCTCTTCCAAGCAAAATTGCAGAGGCAACAGAAAAATCAGGCCTTGTTCTTCTGGACCTCTCTCACAATCACTTTTCTGGTAAAATTCCATTGAGGATCACCGAGCTGAAGAGTTTGCAAGCATTGTTTCTTTCTCATAATCTCCTTACAGGGGCAATTCCAGCAAGGATTGGAAAGTTGACTTATCTTCAAGTAATTGATCTGTCGCACAACTCCTTATCAGGTTCAATTCCATTAGACATCGTTGGGTGTTTTCAGTTGCTTGCACTGATGCTCAATAACAACAATATTTCTGGTGAACTTCAACCTGAGCTTGATGCATTGGATAGCTTGAAGATATTGGATGTAAGCCACAACAAGATTTCTGGTGAAATCCCATTAACCTTGGCAGGGTTAAAATCACTAGAGATTGTAGATTTGAGCTCCAACAACCTCTCTGGAGCACTGAACGATGCAATTACCAAATGGTCAAACCTCAAGTATCTCTCCCTAGCTCAGAACAAATTCAGTGGGAATATATCCAGCTGGCTATTCACTTTTGGAGCAATCCAGATGATCGATTTATCTGGGAACAAATTCTCAGGTGTCATACCAGATGTTAGCTTCAACATTAGCTTCCACAATAACAGTGGAAACAGTGATAGAGCACCTAAAGAACCATTTATTGCAATGAGAAATGCTGAGATAAAAATTTCTGTCATGGTCATTGATAGTAGTGAATTAAGCTTCAACTACAAGGTGTCTTCAACAGTTGGAATTGACTTGTCTGATAACTTGTTACGCGGTGAGATTCCAGATGTTCTATTTGAAGTAGAAGGATTGGAATATCTGAATTTATCTTATAATTTTCTCGATGGTGAGCTTCCAAGTTTGGAGAAAATGTGGAACTTAAGGGTCCTGGATTTGTCACATAATTCCTTATCCGGCCAGATCCCTGCAAACATCTCAACCCTTAAAGATCTGGTTTTCTTGAATTTATCATATAACAGTTTTTCAGGATCTGTTCCTGATAACCAGGGATATCAGAGATTCCCAGGAGCATTTGCTGGTAATCCTGATTTGTGTCTGGAGTCCTCTGGTGACGGGTGTTACAGAGCAAGCCCCGCTGTGGTGCCTGGGAGGACATTTGAAGAAGTTGAGGGACCAATATTGGTTTGGGTGTTCTGTGTAAGTGCTTTTGTTAGTTTCTATTTTGGTGTTGTGGCTCTCTTTTGTTCTGCTCGAGCAAGGAGTTACATCCTCCAGACAAAATTTTAATGCAGTGAAGGCTTTCTTCTGTACATTTACATTTCTCTACTTTAGGGGGCTACTTTTCTTCCTGAGATTTAAACTCATGCTCAAAACATTAGAAGGTATGACATCTCAAAGATCAGATTCTCTTTATCCGGTAATATTTAATCTTACACTTCTATGTATGACAGCTTCTATCTGTTAAGATTTAATGGCTTGATGTCAATGATTAGATTCTCGTTTGATTCATGAACTTGTTCTCTTAAATACCTGTGGAACTGCAATCTTTTGAGATGAAACAAAAACCTTCTGTTTTTATCATCAAAGAGAAGTCAAAGGGCTTAGAAGACTTATGTATGCCCTTTTTAAAACCTTTTCTCCTCCTTTTAGCTAATAACTGGTCATTTATGATAGTTCCCACTTCCTGGGTTCAAATTTAAGCATCCCATTCCCCCGTAGAGTTCTATAAGTAGATTAGTGAGGGGAAAAGATGACTTGATTTTGAATATGTCATCCTAATGGTGTTGGTAGTTCAGAACGTTGGTGGGTTTATTTACTCCACATTAGAAAGGAAGAAGTTCTTTAAGTAATCTTGGTAGAGCAAGTACTTGATACTGGTGATTGCCATTTTAGTTTTCATAAATTAAATGAATACAATTCTGAAAAGTTATTTTTGTTTATCAATGCTTAACCATTGATGGAAATGCTGCATTTGTTCTCCAAGGGTTGTCTTATAAAAAGACTGTATTCATCAAGTATATAAAGAACTCTTCCAGGGAACCATTTGCACTACTGCTTGGAGAATGGAGAGTTTTGAAGCTTTCTTGTATTCTAGAGGCATCATAGCCTTTAAGACAGTGTTCTTCATGCCCCAAAGCCAAATTTCTTCTTTCTTAGTGATGAAGAGAAGATTGATTGGCAAAACAAATCTTTGTACAAATATTAAATATCCAATAAGTTTCTCGTTGTAATGCCCTAAAACAAACATAACATTAACTTGTAATACCTTTCAAAAAAAAAAAAAAAAACTTTTACTACCTCTCTTTAAACAGGTTGAGTAGGTTTTAAATCTCTTTACTTCCCTTAAACCAATCTATTCTTTCCAAGGTATAAATTCCAAAAGTTGATACCACTATAAGAAGCAAGAATCTCGTAGGGGCTATCCAAAAATAATGAACTAACAAGCTCCTTTTAAAATGAGAGAATTGACTCAAAGAAAAGAAAGACAACAGTAACAGAAAGTTAAAGAAAGATAAAACTTTGAAGAGAATTATGAACCAACTCCTTAGCTATAATAACAAAACCTTACTGCACTATCAGTGGTAGAAGATGATTTAAGGCCCACAGCATAAAGGTTTTAAATAATTGGCCTTAATTTCCTATTTATATCCACAATGATCCGTCTTACTTAAAGCACGTAAGAAAAATATTTTAAGTAATCCCAGAAGAAAGGTCCCAGTTGCCTGATCAATGGGGGTAATTGGTGAATATATGCTTTTCATTCTAAATTGGGATTTGGGGTGCAAGAGTTTGCTACCAAAAGATTGTATCCTGGGAGGGAAGAAAGCACCAACACCAATAGTCTTACAACTTTTTCCATCCATTTTCTTTACTTATTTCTTCTTGTTTGTATCATTTCATAACGTTAACCAAACCAAGATTCTGTGTCTTCTTGGAACTGAGAAGGGGTTAATACATTGCCCTTTACTTGATACTGTCACAAAAAACGAATGGCCGAAAGCAAAAAGATTATACACCAACGCCATCAAGCATATGATTTTGCCACATGTACGATGAACATCCAATCTTCCTTTCCTCACCCTGAATCATAAATAGCGGTCCATTGCTCAACCTGGGATGTACTTGGGACTTGCGTAATCAAATTCATAGTAAAAGCTTCTCTCATTTCACGATCGTCTGCTTCACAAAATGTCTTGCTGTGGAGATTGCTGCGGTGGTGGCTCCATTGGGTGAAAATTTTATTTATTTTCTTATTTTTATGATTTCCTATATATATATATATATATATATGCACACACACACGGTTGCATGCATTTGAATAATGTAGGGTTTTGGACAATGAAATTTGAGAAGACTGATGTATATTTTTGTCATGTTATGAACAGATATCCTGACTTGGGATACTTAGAAAAGACCACCACTGAGACCTTTGTCTCCGGAGTTGCCACAATGAAAATGTATGCTGGCATTATAGTCATAGACATGCATTCATGCCAAAATTATGGTCTTTAACCATATATTTTTCTTCTTCCAATTACTATTCAATCAGATTTCTTGATTCTTATGACCATTATTGGCAGGTCGTATGAGGGGCCCGAGGAAAGGTTTGGAGCTGAGAACGAGTGCAAACAGTGCGTATCTTAATATATAATAAGACAGCCATTGCTTTAGCAGAACCTTTTCCAGGGTTTTGCTGCTGTGTTTTAATGGCTAGAATTTGGTCTTGTTAATTGCTGTCAGTGGTTGCTGTTTTGTCATTGTCGAGTCTTATTCTTGTGCACGTTTAGAAGCCCGAGAGCGGAGCTTGGGTTTTATGGAATGTAACACTTCAATGCTTTTCCTTTCATTTGAGTTGTGAATTGGCTACTCCCTCTACAATTTCTATGCTTGAAACTTCTGATAAGGTCGATTAATCTTATTCTTTTTGGTACCAAGCAAAGGTGTATGAAGATGATCATGCATATAAACATGATCTTGCCTTAAATTCTGTGAATCCTTACGCATAATGCATTCAAATTCCCACCATTGAATAAAGGGTATAAATGAATTATACTAGTTCCCATCATTCAATTCTGTTTCATAATGCACCCAAAAAAGGATTCTTTCTATTTCATCATTTTCCTGTACAGGGTGTTTCTTTTCTTCCTTTGTTGAAAATTTTAATAATCCAGAGGCATAAGATGGGTACTTGTAAGCTTCGTCCTCGTGTGAGATGTTCAAGGTGTAGCTAAGGAAATACTATGGTCAGTCCATCATGACAAGGCAGGGATCCCCGGGAATAGAAAGTATCTACTGGAACTAATACCGCGTGTTAAACAACATTTACATGCAAATGAAATATAGCCTTTAATAAAGGGAAAAAAGGTAACGCAACAGCTTTCACAAATCGGCTTTCTTTTCCTACAATGGTTAATAGCCAATAAGGCTCAACATAAAGGGCCAATTTCACAATTTTAGAGCTAAACCTGTAACCAAGCAACCCTCACCACCCAAGACCCTTAAAAGGGAGAATTAGATGGTAAATCTTCGGAGAAAACAAAAGAAACAAAAAGAATAATTGTAAGTTTGATGATTAGATCTATCCTGATCTACAACAACATTGTCGAAGGGGGCACTTATAAATCAAGGTTGACCTGCACAATGTAAAAACAAGGCCAAAATTTCTCCCTGAGGTCAACAATTGTATATAACAGCTCAAAGATTTCTTGTTGAAGCCAAAATTTTTATGTGCCATTTGACTTATTTTCCTGAGGATCCCTATCTAGCAACTTCAGTAGCAGCAGACAGTCAATGACCATATTCAATCTCCAAAAACCTTTGTATGAGCTCTAATATCTGATTGGACCATCCAGACTACCAGATGCAAACTGAAAATATGGGAACAAGGTGTGGCAATGAGATTAGATCATTTTGAAGTTGGTAAATATGTAAAGTTTGCATGTTTCAATTCATCTAAACATGCTGCATCTACATAAGTAGATACTAAACCAACTGCCCTTACTGGTGATGGAAAGAGAGAGCAAGAGAGGTAATTATGAACATAACAATAGCAATATTAGATAAACAAAGCTTGACCCCTGTTCCACCAATCAAAAGTTGATCAACATGAGCAAAGGAAAAAGGCAACTACGAGTAAGGCAACGAAAGCGAAAAACAAGACTTGAAACAAGTAGTTTATATGTGGGAATATAGGCATTAAGAACTGACAAGCTCAGCTGTATAAAAATTCCTAAAGCAGAGTATATCAATTAAATTAACACCATATTCTATGATCTAAAAAGGACTTGTCTCTTTATAAGTGTTAGTAGGACAATTACCCTATGTGCATGTGCACTCATGCACACCTTGCTTATGCATGTGTCTGTGTGCATGAGAGTACCCTCTGGCAGATACATATTTGTATTAATTAGCAGTCCTCAAAAGAAAAATGTGCAAACCCTATCTTTTGGTTTGTTTTAAATCACTTAAATTTTGAAGGCATTTTGAGGCAAAAAACCACAAGCTTCAGTTAATTGTAGCCTTTACTACTTAGTTTTTGTTTCCTCCAAAGTTACTAAAATGCAAAAGCATATAGTAAAAACTAAAAAGTTAAAATGAGCAAACTATTTAAATTGTAACATATTTAACCACAATTGTTCCATGTAACAATAAAATCATGCATTTCGTATTCAATTAATTTTTTATTTTAAATTATTCAAAAACATAGTTTATTTATATATCTAGACATGCCTTTGCTTTAGATTTCAGAAGCAAAATGGCACACTTAACAAAAGGAATCTAAGTATTTTATTAAAAAGAATATTCGAGTGTTCCACCAACCAGTGTTTTTTTATTTTTTTTCCTAGTTCATTGCAACTAGTTTCAATCATTACCTGTTGAACAATTGGATTGGTTGACGTTGTGAATTCATCAGTCATTCCTTGCCAGACAACCTTCCCCTCATGAAGAAACAATAACCTATAAGTAGAGAAGAGATTCTTTGAGTAGGGCATCCCACATCTAACAAAAGCAATACAGCATCATGATCTCAGAAAACCTGTCAACAGCTCTTCTAATGGTACTATGTTGATGAGTAACAACGACGTAAGATGCAATCTTTCCAGGTTTTCCTAGCGCATCCTCACCCTTCGTATGTACAGAGCGGATAAGATCTTCAACCACCGTCGATGCAATTGGATCAAGCCCAGCTGTCGGTTCATCATATAAAAGCACCTGTCCAGAAGCAAAAAGAGTTACAAATTAGAGAGCAAGAAACTCAATTTTATAGACAAAGAACACTAACATAGCCATTTTTTTTCTGGTGGTACCCACCAAACACAGGGCTGAATGAAATCAATTGCACATTAGGTATAAAGTAATAGCTGGCTCAATTGAGTATAATAATACATTTAGGAGAAATTAAAAACTTCTCATTGCATTACTTGCTTAAACATTGGAACTCAACATTTTGTAATACTCTCCCTTCCGAGTACGGTCAAGGAGCATGGTTCTTGTTTACTTTCTATGATAAGTAACCAAAAGAATGCACTTAGAATGATAAACTTAAAGGGGCATAACTCAATGTAAAGCACCTAAGCTAAAGTATAAGCTCTCCTACCATATAAAAGAATAAAGAAGAGGAAAAAAAATGAGCAAATTTGAAGAGGCACATATAAGCAAGAGTAAGCATATCTTGGAGACACGTTCTACGTTGAGGCAACAATACATAAGCATAATATTTTCTACAGAAATGTAGACTACATTAAGATAAGATAACTTGCATAGGTCTCCAAGCTACTTGCTTTGACATTTTCTACCAGCCCCTCACAATTCACAGAGAGAAGACCCACAGTCAGGATATGACCTAACTCCAATATAAAACAAATTAATACATAGGGCCTCATTTCAGGAGCAAAGTTGCCAATGAGCTATAGATTACCCCATAACTCGTGCACATAAAACAATAACAACTTGCTTTCTCTTAATTATTCTACTTTGACTGAAGTCTTTTACTGGCCTTCTGCAATTTGTATCCTTATAGAAGATAAAATGAACACTAATCAGATGATACTTAGAATAATAAATCATTATTAGTTGCCAAACCATTTGGACGTTCTACTGAATCTTGCAAGCATAAGGAGTTTTAAGCAACTCAGTTAACACTATGGCTTAGATCAAACCACAATTTTCAAAATATTTCTATCCACTAATGTAGATCTCTCTAGTCAACTGGTAAGAATACCAGAATAAAGGCCAAAAGAAACAGCAACATCTATAAAAAAAAGAAAGATTCTAAACCTGCAGCGTATAATTCAGCATATAGACATTACCACATAATAAATTCATGAGAAAGTTCAAATTTGCAGCTTTCTTCATTAGTTTTCTACCTTCAAATCATGAGGATGAAATGAAACTATTAAAATAAATTGAAAAGTAGAACAGAGGAGGGCAGAGGATGAATAGATAGATGGATTGGAGACAGAGAGATAGAAAACTACAGATTAAGACTTGAAAATAACTTGCAGTTATTGCTAGTGAAACATATGACAGATCAAACGATAACTGATTTTATAAATCATCAACTCCTCTGCACAAACTGGAAGAAAAGGAGGTGAGCAAGCCAGATTATACGCAAAGTGGAACAAGCAGACTAAATTTCATGTTCCTAGGGTTCAGGATTAAAATCTGAAAGCAAACAGAATCAACTGGATGCTAGTTGAAAGTCCACTTTCCTATGGTGCCATTAATTTGGTTTGGAAGACCATCTATAAGTTTACCTTAAGACGTCTAAATGAGTCAGCTGTACAATGATGAAAATTTTTTATCAAAATTACAAAGGATTACTACAAAAGCTCCATCATCCATTTAATGAAAGTTAAGCAGCATTCCAGAGAGGAATTTATCATACCTCGGGCTCAATTGATTCTTTGGTGATATCACAAATTATGGAACGAGCTAAAGCAACTCTTTTCTTCATTCCTCCAGACAACTCAGAAGGTAACCTGTCCTCAACTCCCTGAAGAGAACATTAAGTTAGACTTGGCATCAGCGGGAAACTAGAAGGTACATGCGTTCACATTGCAAAAGGAGGTGATGGAAGAGAAGATATACATCATACTGCTAAAAGCATTAATAAGCACAGATAGCATATGAGAATTGATGTTCAGCAGGAATCAAACTAACAATGAAAAAGAAATTTAAATAGACTTCATTATGTTGAAATACATCATTATAAGACCTTAAAATATTAGCTACATACTAACTAAATCAAGCAATTTTTTTTTTTTAAAGTTGGGAATACTAATTAGCATTCTCTTCTTTCCAGGCAAAGAAATTGGAAATGCTGGCATACCTTCAAACCAACAGCAGCCAAGTTCTCTGTCACAAGCTTTGAGATTTGTTCGTCAGGCATTCCCGAATGTTCATATCTAAGCAATTAATAGACAAAAAGTCATCAACCAACTTTATAAGTTTTTTTATTTAGGAAAAAGGAAGTTAGGTCAAAGCATAGGCCCCTAGATACTGAGGACAAAAATGTGTATAGGATATCTAAGAAAAATATATACTGTCTCTTACAAAAGGAAACCAACATTTTCACGAACAGTCAAGGAATCGAAAAGTGCCGCACTCTGAAAAACCTGTTAACAAAAAAGTACATAGACAGATGGATCATACCACAAATAAATTATCCTTGAAACCTGCCAATTCAGTTTTTTCAGAGTTTAAATAGAATTTTTACCAGTCCAATTCGAAGACCAGATAGCTCATCATCACTGATTAAACCTGATCTTTTTCTGCCTCGAACATAAACCTCTCCCTGAACATAAGAATTATGCATTCTCTATATATGTAACCAAGTAATAATAGATCGATGTACAACATAATTGCGCAAAAATGATTAGCAAAAATATGAAACCAGACTCAATATGCAATGAGCCACCTTGTCTGGAGCAAGAAGTCCAGCAATAATCTTCAGAATTGTAGATTTCCCAGTTCCAGAAGGACCAATAATTCCAACAGCTTCACCATGCCTAATCTATTGATCAGGGAAATGTTAGCATATAAAAACAGAAAAAGAATTTAAAAAAAGAATACTACAACATAACACCAAAAAAAAATTATGTGAATTATTTAAAAAAAATATTCAGCAACTATCATACTCAAGGAATGATTCTGACCTACGTTGCTCAGACTAGGATATGAGTATCTGACACAATATGTCTTAGTATCTGACTCACGTATTTTTTCAAATTTTTTGACATGGTGGGAGTTGTCAAAAAGGATCCAAAATTAGGATTATGAGTACATAGACATGTCATACAATACTAGAACAAGATATACATCTAAAACCATTAAACTGGAAACAAATAGTTGGTATAAATAATGTGAGATGCCACCAAGAGTTATGGCTGATATGTTACTTACAAATTCAACGAATAAATTCTGTCTATGGCTCAATGGGGTCAGCTATGGTTGGGCCAAGCCTTATGGTGTCCATGAGTAAAGGTTAACATGCTTATGTTGTGAGCAGCATGGTGGTCATAAAGTGGGCAGTCCTCACATCACTCAAGGGAGTTTGTCCAGTCCAGTTTGAGATAGACAAGTGGCTTAGATGCAATGCAGACCAAGAGTCCAACTGTCATTACTGAACCCAAATTAATGAAACCTTACACCACATGGCATATGATATGACATATTCTTTGACTCTCTATCTTTTAAAAAACCACATCTTTCAGATGAAGCATATGCTATCAGAAAGCTTCATTTGAATTGTACCACTTTTCCAGCTTTTCACATATAAACTTCTACAAGAAACATCAAAAGTTAAGCTCATGCCGACCATGATTGAAGGACATCAAGGATTAGGACAACCAAGGCACACCTACTAGAACACCAATCAAAGCTGTCAATAAGCTCGGCAGAAAATTGCCATCGGAACCCCAATGGAGTCATAAGTTGTCTCCCCAACAGTGTCAGCCATGTCTGACACAGATCCCATATGCTTGTCCACATTGAGTTGTGTCAATACAAATACTCAGCCAAATATGTCAAGTCTGAGCATCATAGATTATGGAAAAATAATTGTAATCATGCCTATGTTTTATCCACTAATGAGAGGACACCAATAATGAAAGATTGTATGAGCTACAATATAGGACAGTTGGACAGGAAGATGACACAGACAGAACTAGTAAAATTTAAAACCACACACCCAAATGGAACAATGGTCTTTAAAGAATCACTGAAAAGTATTATCATCTCAACTCAACTAAAACTAGTTTCTTTCAAATCTCTAGTGCAGCTAAAAACTAGAAACAATAATCAGAAAAGAAAGAGAAAATGAAACAGAAACTCAAATTCTTTTCCTAATAGGGAACTGAAAATGAAAGAAATATGTTCTTTACTCATGTGACAGAATATAAAAACTTCATTCTGGAGAAGATAAGAGAATGGCAGGAAAATTATGAGGTCTAACATGGTAATATACCACTTGAGGTCATCTTATGCACTGGTTTGAGAAGTGATATGATGGCATGCGTCACTAGCTGCAAATGCTTTTCACTCTTCTATAGCATGTAGAAGCCCAAAACATGTACCAAGATTCACTCTCACCCAGAAATAATTTGTTAAAAAAATTGTTTGAGCTCCCCTAACCCCCCCTTTTTTTTCCGCAAAAGAAAATGTCAATCAGGAATTTTTTAAAAACATCTAATAACTTGAAATCACCCTCATGCAGTCCAAGCCATAAGTATCTATCTATATGCAATCCAAGCATCCCTAAAATAAAAGAAAACATATTTAGAGCCACAAAAATCACCTTGAAGCTCACACCTTGCAAGATATGCTTTTCTCCAAATGACTTGTACACGTTTCGACATTCAATGAGAACATCAGAGCCGTTCTCATTCTTCACTTCCTTGCTCAAATTCTCAGATTTAGATGATTCCTGAAAACATAACCATGCAAATCACCATGTTAAAACTTGAAAATTAAAAATAAGAAATAAAAATAATTAATCTAAATCAAGTTCTCAAGTTCTTAAGCTTCCATTTAGTTGTTGCATTTGCTATTTGCTTTTTGCTTCCAAAAGCAGAAAGCACATTAGGATACTAAAGCAATAATATTTTAAATAATTAAACATTAAAACTGTAGTTTTTCTGGAGAACAAAATGCATATTTTTACTTGTATATAAAACAATTATGATAGAAGTGGTATTGCATTTAGTTATTCGTTCATTTATAATCATAAATCATTCGGCTTTTATTTTATTTTATTTTTTGGAAGCAAAAGCTAAAAGAAAAAGCAAATAGAGCCTAAAAATCTCTAAAATGCAAAACATGTTGGATATTTACACAGTTCGATCGCAGAAAGAAAGAGTATGCATAAATTTGGATGTAAACAATTTGAAAGCAAAAAAGGAAAAAAAAAGAAAAAGAAAAGAAAGTAATTGCAAGATCAATGACATATGCAAAGACACTGTTAGCAATCAAACACAATCCACTCAGCTGAACTGCACAATTTTTTAAGTCAACCTAAAGAAATTTCCAAAAACATTCAATTAAATTCAAGAAAGAAATGTAAAACAACAGAAACCAAAAAAAAAATGCAGAAACTAACAAATGGGGATAGCAGAAATATTTACAGTCAATTTGCTTCCAGAGAATCCATCACGTCCCAAGTTCCTAGGAGGTGCCACACAAGCACAAATAACATTTTTTTGCTCCTTCCTCTTCTTATTAAACCAACAACATTTGCTTCTTTTCGTACCCAAATCACAATTTTTACTTGATGTCGCTGAAGTAAATAACCCCAACGAACTTGATAAAAAAACCGTACTCGCCATTGTTTTTTAAGCGAAACGAAAAAAATAATTGAATTTGGCTACTTTGAAACTGAAATTTTCAAAGAGAGTTTGAACAGGAAATCTGGGTATTGAAAATCAGTGATTCTGGAGATGACGCAGATCGGTTCATTAAGCCAAAAAACCATAGGAAACGAATGAATTTGTGAATTTTGAAAGATACCCAGATGAGTTAATTGATTAAAAAAACTCCAAACTTGAAGTAGGAATTGGGTTTGGAATAAAAGAGCCAAAAATTTAACCTATTCTTTGAACAGAAGAGAAAGACAGGAACCATGAGAAGGAAAAAAGGTCCTTATATAGGAAGCGTGAAAAGCGTGCGCCTTGGACTGGCGGTCGGTGGGAGCATGTCTACTCGTTTCTATTGTCATGTGAATTTGGGTTCCTGATTCAATGGTGGAAGATACCGAGGAATATAAATTGGATACCAACTTCTCAATTTGAACAATCAAGTAGTCTGATTTTTAGTTTTTCAAACACTTAAATCTTTTAAGAGTGCATTTAGGTGAGAAATTTCAAAATTTTGTATAATTTTAAAAAATTAAAGTATTTTAAAATACATTAATTTTTTATAAATATTGTTTGGAATGACATTTGAGAATTGGAATTTGATGCAATAAAAATAATTATAAAAAATTGATGTTAGTGATTAAAAAAGAAAAATATGCATACATTAGATTTGTAAAAAATGTATAAATGTTATTAATAATATAAAAAATTGAAAATAATATATTTAAAATTAAATGTTTTGTCGTTAGAATCAATTTTATTTGGAATTTGTACATGAGATTGCATAAAATGATTTATATATCACAATTTTTACAATGAGTTATACTCATTGTCTGGTTAATTATGGGTTTGTTCTTGATTTTTATTTTTCTTATTTGAGTTTTATAAATATAAATTCTTTGTGGTGAAAGAGGATGGAGATTTTACTCCACTGATATTTCCCTTTTTTTTTGTAAGTTATATGTTAATGGTAAAGTTATTCTTTCAATAAATTAGTATGAGAAGATTGTTTTATTAAAAATAAAAAAGTTTTCAAACTTTAGAAAGCTGCTGTAATATATAGACTATGCACCCCTGCTCTAATTGAGTGACACTGCCGATACTTGATGGGCTTGCTAATTCTGCATATGGGCCCCACTTCAAGCCCATTAACTCACTCACAAAACATCCCAAAAGCCCAACGGATCGTTTGGAAATTAGGGTACGCTGTTTCCTTTTTATCACGTGCATTAATTGTAGGAAACTTCATACATGCAATGAAATTGAACGCGTAAACAAACTCCCAAAAGAGATCCCCATGGACTTTGCGCCACTATGACGCTCTTTGGTCTCTGTTATCTCCTTCTCGTTTTCTTTCTTCGTCTCAAAGAAACAAGCCAAAGAAAGCTTCAAACCCTCCTCCCACAACCCAACTGAGAAATCAACCTTGAATTTTTTAGTGAAAGTCAGAGTCTTCGATGGAGTGGATTCGAGGGGAAACGATTGGACATGGAAGTTTTGGGACTGTCAACTTGGTGGTACCTAAAAAAGGCACTTCAAAATCGTGTCCCGTCATGGCTGTCAAGTCTTGTGAAACGATCAACTCTGCTTCTCTCAAGCACGAGAAGGAAGTGCTTGATCAGCTTGGTTTTTGCCCGCAAATCATTCGTTGTTTTGGCGAGGAATATACAGCTGAGAACGGTGGGGAATATAACCTGTTCTTGGAGTATGCTGATAAAGGTTGCTTGGCGGATCAGGTTAAGAAGAGCGGTGGAAACTTGATAGAATCTGATGTTAGAAGATATGCAAGATCGATACTTAAAGGGCTACGCTTTGTTCATGCCAAAGGGTTTGCTCACTGTGATATTAAACTTCAAAATATTCTTTTATTCGGTAATGGGGATGTCAAGATAGCTGATTTTGGGTTGGCGAAGAGAAATGGGGAAGAAGAAGGAGAAGGGCCTCATAGGAGGATAGAAATCAGGGGCACTCCTCTCAGTATCGCACCAGAGTCGGTTATGGAAAACGAGTATGATTCACCGGTGGATATCTGGGCACTTGGATGTGCTATTGTTGAGATGCTTACAGGGAAACCAGCCTGGAGTTTCAAACCAGGATCAAACGTGGCGGCTTTGTTGATTAAAATTGGTGTCAGTGACGAATTGCCTGTAGTTCCTGCGGAGTTATCCGAAGATGGAAAAGATTTTCTCAGTAAGTGCTTTGTTAAGGATCCAAACAACAGATGGACTGCTGAGATGCTCCTGGATCATCCTTTTGTGGCTGCTGATGATGAGAATATTGCAATTATGAATCGATTTGAAGAAGAAGCATCAACATCTCCAAAATGTTCTTTTGAAGAATTTACAATGTCACCAAGATGTCCTTTTGATTTTCCAGACTGGGTTTCAACTCAATCAACAGTTTCTTCTCAATCAAGTTTCCAAGAAAATTCAAGCCCGGTTACGTTGTTTCCAAGTTATGTTTCATCACCTTTGGATCGGATTCGTCAACTGGCTTGTGATCAGGCACCCAATTGGTCAGTTTCCGGAAGCTGGATCACCTCGAGGTAGAAGAACAGAAAAGTAGTAGCAGTTTAATTGCCTTCATCAAATTGGTGATTATTATCATTGTAAATTCTTAGGAAAACATAGGCAGTTTTTATGTTTTGCTGATATTGGCTACTCAGTTGGCCACAGTGTACAGGCCATTCTTTATTTTAAGTATCTTGAAATAAAAAAATTACCAATTCCTTTCCCAAACAAATATTGAATCTTTGCATTTGCATAATATAAAGCCTCAGTTGTTAAGAATTTGTTGTGCGGCTTCAGTTCAAGTTCCAATTTCGATCAAATTGTACCTAATCATCAATCTTCTGCGGCGCTCGGTAATTGTTCATCTAACGTTGAGACATTATGCTCAAATTCCAACATTGACTTGAACCCTCGAGCATAGATTAAATCTGAACTTTTCTAAAGTAATAATTATGTCTTCGAATGAATAATGGGGAGAAGGTTAGGAAGAGATGAATTTGCTAATCATTTGATGAAAATCATGGTTGGACATATTGCAAGAGGTATAAGTTGCCTATTTGGTTATGAGGAGGTCGAACTTAGGGAATATAATGTCTTTATATATATATACACACACATACGTAACTTAAAGCTTTTCTAGTGTTTAATTTGTTGAAGTAAAATTCTGCTATGTTGGTATTGTTTAATATGGTTTCTGTTTTTTAAGGATGTGACTTTGTGATTACAATTTTATCAAAGGTGTAAGTGGCTAAAGCTAGGTGAAGAAGCATCCTGTTTAAGGGGTGTCGTGGTTAAGCACCGAGATTGATATCCAATGTTTGATCATGGCTTGATGTTATTGGTTGAAGACTTGAAGTAGTCTTTGAGTATGTTAGGTTGTGCAGGAGGTAATGATCTTTTTTACCTAGTTGTAAGGTGGTCTAGAGCAGGAGCCATTAGCTAAGGTTTTTGTAGCTTAAGTGTCATTCTTGGATCTTGCAGGCTTAACTCTCAATAATGTTATTGGCTTCTGTTATGGCTTGCAGTGGTGACTTTGAGTGCATTGTGATGTACATTCATGTGTATAATGTATTGGAATAATTGAAGAAGATGGCAGAACGTGATTTATACAGTGAATCCAACATTTCTAAACACGGTTCTAATTGGAGGGTGCTGTAGCTCTTCTGGTGTTTGGTCTTTGTTTTCATCTTTAGGTTATTTTTGTTTGAATTGCAAAGGCTTTTGCTCTGTAGTAAGTTGCTAGTTTTGCTAGTTCTGTAGTAACCAGCTGCTTGAGTATCAGTCAGACCAGCAATCTGGGTGCAGCATTGGCTATTTGGGTTTACACCAAAGGTTCAACACACCAACGTAGGTAGACAGATTGATACTATCCCGAGGGCAAGCGGGCGCAGTACTTTGAGAGCTGACCAAAGCACACATGACAAGGTTGAGGGAAAGAAGAAAGACAATCGATGCTGAAGCCTTTGATGAAGCCATTTGAATATCTGGAATTATTATAAAACCAAAGATTTTTAGATGCTTCGTCTATTGATTCCCTTTCCTTTGATTTCATGGGATGAAAAAGTAAAAAAAAAAAAAAGTTTACCAACTGTGAGCTGTTTAATTAGTGGATTAAAATACCTCCTATATAAACAAGATTTAAAAGTATTCTCCCTTGATATATTACATGAGTGTTGTTGATGATATCTATGCTCGTAACCCTGTGAAGAGATATATAGATAAATTTTAAGATATGTACATTGAACCTAAAATCATAAATCGATATCAATTTGAACTTATCATATTTATATTTATGTAAGCATATATCAAATTTAATTGATATTTGATATATGTTTTTACATATTGAGATAATGATATGACAACACTTACTATATGTAATATGAAAATTTTATAATTTAACAAACGTATCTATCATGAATTGGATAAAAAAGAGGGTAATATATACTTATTAAAATAATACTATTTTAAATTTTAAGCTCATTATCTAATTTAAAATCAATTGATAGTAGGTGAAGAGATCCATTATCGAAATTTAATCCTTATAAATTTTTTCTAATCATTACTTTAATTTTTTTATATAATTGGGGATGGGGATTCGAATCCTATTCTTTAAGCAGGAGATCATGTACCAACCAATGAGTTAAATGCTTGAGTGCATCATTACTTTAATTTTAACTCTTAAGTGCTAGGATAATGGATCTATTTTATGATATTAATTTCACATTTAAGAATAATAAATCTATTGTTTAGTTTGGACAACACATGTAGGCATAGCATATCTATTGTAGCGGGATAACAAAATGGAATAATGTTGGTTTTGATATCATGTTAAATTTAAAAATTAATATTCAACTAAAACCTTCAAAGGTAAAGTGATTTTTTTTTTTTTTAAAAGTGAGTTTATTAACATGATATAACTGGCATGTCATAACAATAGCAAATCAAGCTATGGAGAAAGAAGTACAAATACAAAAGGATTCTACCACTCAAAACAGATAATTGTGACTTTTATATATATTTACACGTATAAAACCCAAACTAAATAGATGAGAGATTATTTTATCACCAATTTAACAAATACTTTAATTTGGTATGAAATGACTAATTTTTTTGTGAAGACAAATAGAAAAAAACAAATACACGGTATATTGCCTCTCCCTCTGGACCCTCTTCATTATTTTTTTTTATTATTTTTCCAATAACTCCATCATCAAGAAATGTAGCTCCAATTTTTTTTTTGCAGGGGTCAAACGAAGCTATATATAAAATACTTTGTAATTCTTTTTTTCAATTTATATACTGAAGAAGTTATTTGAAACTTTTACAATTATATATTCAGTGTTAATAATGTATTTTAACTTCATTATTGATATATATATATATATATATAGGTAAAATTGACCCATCTCCAACTTAGCTATTGACACTCTCGTCTCATGTTTTTTTCTTCCATCTTTTTTTTTTAATTCTTGACATTATAAATCATGATACATCAATAATTCATAATTTTTTAAAAAAAATTTAATATAACATACGCTAAAATAAAAGTTTGTTCTTGTCAAACTTAATGAAAGTTAGATACTTAGGAACAAAAAAAATGAAACGGAGAGAGTATGCATATTAAAAAAAATTAAATAACTAATTGTAATTAAACATACAAAAGGATATGACTAAATATATATAATATAACAAATCATTACACATAAAATTATAAAAGTAGTTTTTGGCCTTTTAAACAAATTAAAAGAATATAATAAAAAAAAAGGATATCAATGTTCAAATATAAAATCAACACACAGCTAATCAAATTATTAAATGAGCTTCTTTCATAAAAAAAAAAAAGAAGAAGATAAAGCTACATAAATGAGATCCTCATCTCTCTTCCACCACCTTTTATTTAAAAAACAAATACCTTTGACACTTTTGGCTGATATATTTCAGATATGAAGACAAATACAAATTTTTCTTTGATTTACTCATTGATGAAATTGGTACGGACCTATCAAAGAAATTCTTCCCCCAACATTTGATCAATTATACCAAGTTTTTTATTCTAAATTTCAATTTGAATTAGATAGAGACAATATACATAACACAATACACTTCTTTCAAAATTATTTATTTTTTGAATTATATCTCGAAAATACATATATGATACTAAATAGCCAAGCAAATGTTCAAATGATACGAAATTTAAAAACAAATCAGTTAAAAATGATATAATAATTGGAACAAAAATGTAATATATTTAAAACAAATTGCATGGCACAAATGAATATGTTCAATGTGGTGGGAACTCTTTTTACGTAGCTGACAATATGATTGCATGTCCCATGCAATTGAAAAGCGGGACAAAGTCAAAATTATGTAATTACTATAATTTAACTGTAATGTTGCAAATCAGTGGTTAGAAAGCTTCACCAAATAAGCCTGGGCTTACAAAGAAATTTCCCTCCATTTGCCCTAAAAGGCTGAAACGCCAAACCAACAGAATTTTGAATCTCATATTTTTGGCTTTCCTTTTCAAATGTCCACTCAATTCTCCCTCTTTTTCTCCGAGAACTCTAAGGAAAAACAACTAACATTTTTTTTTTTTTTTGCTCCTTTCCAAAAGCATGGGTCCTCGTGATCTCTTCTTGTTTTCCCTGGCTGCAAAAGCGCCTCCTCCTGTGAGGGGTCCTTCAATCTTTTGAAGGTCCCCTCAGCTCCTGTGTGCAAACTTTTGCCTGTCCACCTCACCAATATTCGTCATCTTTTGCTGGTTTCCGAAGCCATTTTTTTTTTCTGGTTCCTCTCCTTCAAAAATGAATTGCTTCCCATGTTTCTCATCACAAAGAAGCAAGAAGGAAACCGGTAAAAAAGAGCATGACTCTCCCTATGACGCCCTTGTTCAATCAAGAGTGCCTGGTATGCCCTGTGCTTTGTTGCTTATTTTCCCAACTACTAGCCTAATTAATATGTTTATTCACTTCATTCCTTATTGGAGGAAACACGGAACTCGGGGCAACCTTGCATGGTTATTAGGTTAGGTATGCATCAAGTGAGATCTAATTCTTAGCTTTCATTATCATGCATAACAAATATATAATTAAATCACAACGTAACAAGGATTTTTTATTATTATTTTAGAAAAAAGAGATTCTAATCCGATTAATTGGATATAAGGCTTCATACGTATATCATTGGAGTAAATGCTCTGATGTTCATAGGACATTTTGTTAGTTATTTTATAATAATTAAGAAACAAAAACATGATACAGAAAATATGGAGGTGTCCAACCAAGTTGAAAGGGGAAACATTCCCGTTCAAACATTCAATTTTCGAGAGCTAGCCGCCGCAACCAAGAATTTCCGTCAAGAATGTTTGTTGGGTGAAGGTGGTTTCGGAAGAGTTTACAGGGGGACTCTTCAGGCAACCGGACAGGTGCTCTTTACTGCCAACACTTTTACCCTATCTTTGTTTCTTTCTTTTGAATTTATAAATGGACCTTAAACTTCGGTAATGAATTATGATCCTTTAGCCTTCATTGGAAACAGGTGGTTGCTGTTAAACAACTTGACAGGAATGCAATGCAAGGAAACAATGAGTTCCTTGTTGAGGTTGCAAAACTGAGTCTCTTGCGCCATCCAAATCTGGTCAATCTCATTGGATACTGTGCTGATGGAGATCAGAGGCTTTTGGTGTATGAATTCATGCCAGGGGGTTGTGTTGAAGGTCATCTACTTGGTACAAACTTTTCCTTTTGCTCTTTTTGCTTTTTCTCTGTTCATTTTCATTAAATTATTTTTCAAATTATTTGCTTAAAAATTCACATCATGGTCGGTATGTGAAGTGAAAGACAAATTTTAATATTTGTATAGTGTAATTGCAGATATAAAACCTGGGAAAAAGCCATTAGATTGGATAACCCGAATGAAAATAGCATATGGGGCAGCTCAAGGTCTAGAGTATTTGCATGATAAGGCCAATCCTCCTGTTATATATCGTGATCTCAAATCCTCAAACGTTTTGTTAGATGAAGAATTCAATCCAAAACTCTCTGATATTGGACTGGCCAAGCTTGGCCCTTCCGCAGACAAGATGCCTATGCAGTCAAGGGTGATGGGAACTTATGGTTACAGTGCTCCGGAGTATTCAAGATCCGGTAAGCTCACAACTACTGCAGATGTATACAGTTTTGGAGTTGTTCTACTAGAGCTAATCACTGGAAGAAGAGCCATTGACACTACCAAACCTGTCGACGAGCAAAACTTAGTTGCTTGGGTAAGTAGCTTTGTCTGTAGTAGAAACGAAGTGATAGATTTCCAATCTTTTATAGCATTAATTTAGGAAAAGAATTTAATAATATCAACCACTCGGTATCATTCTATGCTTGCAACAGGCACAACCAATATTCAGGGAACCGAAGAAGTTTCCAGATATGGCAGATCCTTTACTTAAGAAGCAATTTCCTGAAAGGGGTTTGAATCAAGCTGTTGCAATAGCAGCCATGTGCCTCCAAGATGAACCTGCGGCCCGTCCTTTGATGAGTGATGTGGTGACAGCCTTAAGTTTTCTTTCTATGGCCACAGAAGAGAATAGTATTCCTCCCACTCTTCCTCCTTCTATCTCTTCTAAGTTGCATTGCATCTCATCTAAGCTGCAATTCTTGGAGCATAGTGATACTGGGAAGCTGAAGGAACAACACAACTCTGTTCATAATGCTGATACGGATAGTGAATCAGAACATGATCAAAATGATGAGGTCCGCAATTCACAAGAGGGAAGTGTTTCTTCGAGCCGCAGTAGCAGTGTGCATACACCTGGAAAAAGTGCTTTGACTATTGATCATAGCAGAAGATCCAGTGATGGAAGTGCTTCTTCCAGAGAAGAAAGCAGCATAAGTTCAAATGAGGGAGGTGCTTCTTTGAGCCAAAAGAGTAGTGCGAAATCACTGTTTTCTTTAGGCCATGCTTCTTCGGAAGAAACTAGCAGGGATGCACATGATAAAAGTGATTCTTTGAGCCAAAAGAGCAGTAATAATTCACTATTTTCGTCAAGCCACAATTACAGCAAGGAATCACAGGATGCGAGCTTTTCTCCAAGTCACGAAGATAGCAGGAAATCACCATTCTCATCAAGCCACAAAAGCAGCAGGAAGTCACCGGAAAATGATGATTATTTAAGCAGCAGTAGCAGCAGTGACTCAGTTGATGAAAGTCCCTCTTCAAGTCGTGACAGAAGCAGCAGGAAATTGCTTGATAAAAGTAATTATGCAAGTCAAAACAGCAGCATGAAACCACAGGATGAAAATGTTTCTTTAGGTCACAATAGCAGCAGGAAATCAACTGATGGAAGTGTTTCTGTGAGTGACAAGAGCAGCTTCAAATCACAGGATGAAAATGATTCTTTAGACCATAATAGCAGCAGGAAATTAATTGATGGAAGTGTTTCTCTGAGTCGGAAAAGTAGCCGGAAATCCGAGGACGGAAATGTTTCTTTACGCCGTAATAGCAGCAGAAAATCACCTGAAGGGAATGTTTCTTTGAGTCGCAAGAGCAGCAGGAGATCACAGGAAGGAAATGATTCCTTACACCATAATAGCAGCAAGAATTCAGCTGATGCAAGTGTTTCTTTAAGTCGGAAGAGCAGCAGGAAATCACAGCATGGAAACGTTTCTTTACACCATAATAGCAGCAAGGGCTCACATGATGAGAGCAATTCCTCGGGGTCCAGCAGAAAGAGCCGAAGGCGATCTACGAAGGTAAATGATTCACTGAGCTACAGCAGCAGTGAAGGATCACAGGATGTAAGCGAAATAGACCTGGACAACACCCATCGACGTCCACTTACCTTCACAAAGGCTAAGACAACCGTCTATTTTTGAGCAAAACACATTGGTAGGGAGTCAAATGGGAACATTTTGGTCGAGAGAGAAGCCATTTATGCCACCCAGAAACTGAAGTGACTTTGTCTTCTCTTTAATGTTTTTGTCTATGTCTGAGTTACAAGAACTTGTTATCTTCATTATTCAATTAAATGTGCAGCAAAAAAATTCATAAGCCTTCCCAGTTTTTTCGCTCAGAAATTAGACAACTTGGTTAGGTGTTGGCATGCTAAGACCAAATATGTTACAATATTAATATAATCACCCGAACAACTGACAACTGCATAACAATTAGTATATTACTAATTTTTACAATATTGTATTTCCCATCCTACAGATTCTATTTTAATAAACCCACAATTAAATTTACAAACGCAAGTCAGAAATCTGAAATGCCTAACAGAAAAAGCCCCCAGGGAGGTGTGCCTATAAAAAGCCCATCTTTGCTTGCCAAAATGCCTAATGTGAAAACTCAAGCCCATTTTGACAAGATGGAGGTTGGGTCCCAAACCCAATTAAAATGAACCATAGAAAAGATATGTAAAAAGGTCCCTCTCTGTTTTATCTTCTCCAGCCTTTGCCTCTACTCTCCACTCTTTTTCCGCACCACCAGCCCAGCAACTCTCTTCTCAGGTTCTCTGCTACGTCTCGGCTCAGCTTTTAATGTTTGTGCTTTGCTTAATCCTCAGACAAATTCATGAACTTCTTTGCTATTAACTTCTTGTTGCTTTTTCTTGTGTTAGTTTTACATGATCATTGTCTGAGTCTGAGAACTGGGTACCATGGAATTTGTAGTTTTGTGCTTGTATAATTTTATTTTTCTGAACTTTGGTTTACTTGCTGAGGGTATGGATGGAAAATATTATATTATATCATGTGATTTTGTGGGTTAAAACTTGAAAGTTGCTTCAATGTATTCATCTATGTTAGCTATTTGCCTATAGAATGTCCTTTTATATTTTACTAACAGTCATCAGACTGGACATTCCGGGCCTTAAAATTTAACCTGCTGTTGTTCTGGTTTAGTGGCAAGGTTCGGTTTTTTGTGGGGAGGTTGCAAAATTTGAAGATAGCTGGTTAAGAATACTAGGGAACTCTGAAATTGCAAACAAAATCATGTTTGGGCTGGTTGACTTAAAATGAACGAACCTGATTTCTGTTTTTTTTTTAATGCTTTAAATAGATTAAAAAAAAAATTTATGGGGCCATGAAGGCAAACTTGTGGCATGCTTTATATTTATCTTTCCATTTGGTTTTGCTTTGTAATCAGAATTCTAGATTGCTGTATTGAGCAGAACTTCAATGAAAGAAAACTGAATGAGAAATTTGATTCCTATTGAGATACCATGTAATTTTGTTTTTCTTACTTACATCCTTAGTACTGTGTTATTTTGAGCTAGAATTTCATTTTGAGATGTGTTCTATGAATTGGTTTCTTGAATGGAAAGCTTATTATGTACTGTTGAAGCAAAAGATGTTAATAATGAAAGAATGTCCTGTGAATATGTAACCTGTTCTTTCTTTTTGCTTTTTGTTCTTTTGGCTCCTTAGTATGACTCTAGTTTCAGCCTTTATTTTGTCTCAGTCCATCGATTTTCCTCTCTAAAACAGTTAGTGTAGTTATCGAAAAAAGTCAATTTTTTTTTAAAGCATTTTAAACTGAATTAACGAAACCGACCATTTGCCTACCCCTATATACAGCTTCTAACAATTTTCTTTATGTTCTTATTGTCACTCTAGGTTTGTTTCTAGGAGCAGAAACGATATAACAAACAAGGATTAAGAGGAAGAGGAGGATATGATGGTTGTAACCTTATTGTCTCCATGCAATTCAACTTTAATCCGTGGTGTCCTTATAAAAGAAAATTCATCATGTCCCCGATTATTTTCGGGCATTAGAGAAAGGATTCTGAATCAACATGCCACAAGATGTTTTCATGTTTATCAAAACAAAAGGTTATCTCGTGGCTTTCTTGTGTTTGCTGCGACTGAAGGTTCTGCAAAGTCCAGCAAGTCTGAAGAAACTGTCCCATCTTGGGCTAGACCCGATTCTGATGAGCCCCCTCCTTGGGCCCAAGATGAAGGGAAGGAGTACACAGCGCAGCAGAGTTTTGAGATTCCCTTCTATGTTTACTTACTTGCCTCAGCAGTAACTGCCATTGCTGCAGTATGCTTGCTCTTCTTAATCTATAATGGTTTGACACCCACAAAAATAAGATGTCTAAACTTTTTCCTCTTCATCCTGCAGATAGGTTCTATTTTTGAGTATGCCAACCAAAGGCCTGTTTTCGGAGTTGTAAACTCAGACAGCATTTTCTATGCGCCCTTGCTTGGTTTCTTTGTATTTACTGGCATCCCCACTTCTGTGAGTTTTTCTAGTTTATTTTTCTATTTTCTGGTATTGATTTTAATATGTTGAATGAGGGAAAATCATCTCTAATTGTTTCCCTGTGGAGTCTAGTTCCTGAAATCTAACAACATATAATTGATACCACAAGTATAACTTCGCTTTTTGGGGAATTTAACAATTATTTGTAGTTTGAGGAATTGCAATTCATTTTGGCATCCCTTGACTTTTGTTGCTGAAAGCTCCCAGGAAACTCTAAACAAAGAAGAAAGGTGATTTTAGAAAAATTACAGGTCTCAGACTACCACATGTTTATCTTTAACTGTGTTGGCTTTAATATTGTAAACTGTTCTAAATCCAATCCGATATGTTTTGTGATCTAATGTAATAAGGTCCTATTTATAATCAACTTTGGCTCCTACCAATAATTTTGATTGATTTGGAAGAATGAAGGTTGCGATGCTACGTAACTAAAAAAATAGTTTTGTCAACAAATTTAAACATATGTTGATATTATAACCTAATAGTCCTTTTATTTGGTGACAAGCAAGCCCATTTTCAAAGTGGTTTATGGAGTACTTATGAAACATTAGTTTGAAATTATTACCTCAATCTAAGGCATTGTTCTGCTAATCTGACTTTGAATATACAGGCATTTCTTTGGTTCAAATCTGTTCAAGCTGCTAACAAGGAAGCTGAGGAACAAGATAGGAGAGATGGTTATCTGTAAAGTCAAATTTCATAAGTTGTCTACTGTAATTATTCATCATGCAGAATTATTCTCTGGAAATTGAGCGCCTTTCCTTAATTAGTTAAAGGTGTTGGCTATTCATTTTAGTCCTGCTTCTCTGAGGGGAATAAAGCTTGTGATTGTTATAACAGAATGTCCATCGATTTATTTCTGCTTATAACTCTGAACTGACTAAATACCAGCATTGGACATAGGTCATATTGCCTTGTTGATCCTGTTTCTCTTATGACAAAATTGTACGGGAGGTAGCAGTTTGAATAATTTTCAGGTCTCAGCCTATGAAGTGTGAGTGTTAACGGTGATATGGGAGTTGTTAATGCTCCTTCACTGAGGTGGCAGCTGAACGCGGATGTGCTCTAGCAAGGGACACCTCTGTTGCGAGCGTGGCTGCTGTTCTAAGAGACTCCAGTGGGATCAGGTGATAGATACTCTTGCAAGGAAGCTGGTTCCTTTACACTCTCTCAACTCTTGAGATTATGGCAAAGAGGGAAATGGTAATGATTTTTGCTCTGAATATTGGCATTTCTGCATTTCATTAAAATCACCTCAACAAAAGAGAATCTCAGTGAAGTGAGCCTCATGTGTCCACGCTAAAAGCTCTTACACTAATTAGATATATTGAGGCTTAACAATGACCCTCACTAATTAGATATAGTGAGGACCTGTTCACATATTATTAAAATCGGATCATATCTGTGGTCACATCTGTTGAACCAGTGACTCCACGGTCAGACCAATTCGGTTCTTATATTAGATCGGGTAAACAAATGACAGTATGACACCATTAAATTTAATCAATTTTTTTTTTAATTTTTACATTAATCCGATATTGACTCAAACAGTTAAATTGATATTTACCCAATTTAACTCATGTTTAAAACATTATATTAAATTAAAATCACTTAAATGTCATTAATGAAATTGAACATTGGTTTCAAGGAAGATGTTTTTTTTTTTTATTTAGGAAAAGGGGTTTTGAATTTTATTTTTTAAATAAAGAGATCATTCACTAACCAATGATTAAGTAAAGAGATCATATATTAATAAATGAATCAAATATTCAATATGAAAGATATAACTTTTAAAAAATAATAATAATATCGGTTATATCTCTATATTGATTTATACAATAGAAATATTATATTTATAAACCTCTATCAGATAATTAGATTATAAGATAAGAGTTAATTAAAATGTATGGATAATTAAATTACAAGATAAATTTTATTTAAAATTAAAATACTAATTATTCTATCTCCTATTCAAGTGTGTTTATCCTTTACGGTCTTTACAACCATCAAATCAAGGGTTATGTTTGTTTATATTCTTAAATAATTTATTTTTAAATATATAATTATAAATAAATTATTTAATTAAAATTATTATACAATACTACTATTTAGTTAGACTATAATATCTCATTAAAGTTATATTATAATACTATATACTATAATACTATATTTTAGAGTTATCTTAAAATAGATAATTTAATTTTTTTATAATTTATATAATTTTATATTATATAAAAAATTTTCCTTTTTCTAACAACATATATTTAAAAAAATTAAATATGCAATTCAAAACATTGACCCTACAATTGAGCCATTGATACTTTTTGATTCGATTTTGATAATTATGCTTGGCGACCTTCACTAATCAATGTTATTATAAACTAGAAGTCTTTGTTAATCATATTATATATATATATTGTTTTGATTATTTAATTGTTAATTCTTATGCATGAATTAAATTTATAAAATTATTAATTGACTAATTTGAGTTGCGAATGGAAAGAAAAGCACGAAGAAAGAACGCTGAGTGCAAAATCAAATCAATTTGTTTTATAATATGTTTATATAACTCATTTAACTAAATATAAATAAAGTATCATTTAAACTATGATATTTGGTATTAATAATTGAATCAAATTTTTTAATAAAAATAATTTCATTTTCAAGAATATGTTTTGAATAAAGATTTTATTTCACAATTACGTTGCTAATATTAAAAGAATTCGACCACATAAAAATTAAAATATTTTTTTTCACCACAAATATTAATATAAATTAAGTTATAAATATTATTCAGTTCAAAATCAATTATATATATGTCCATTTAAAAAAAATAAAAAAAAAAAAGCCACTCCAAGCGAAGCGAGCCCCACTCTGTTTATAAATTATTGAAGTACCGATTTGTTTTATGGGGATTGAAAGTGCAGAGTTTGTGCGAATACAAGTAGACTGAATGAAAAGACCACGTTGATGACTCGGAATGGCATGGCCTTAATTGCAAAAGTTTTTCTTTTCACGCCGGTTTTTGAATGTGAAGCAAAGTTTGGGATTTGAGAGTTGACAACAATATTTTTGACCTCCTTTTATTGTAATAAACAATAATTTAATCTACTCCTAATAACACTAATAATAGATAGTAGTAGGAGTAGTAGGAATTTATAGATTATTATTGTTTGATGTTATGTATTAATTTAAATTAAAAAAAATCAAATATTACTTATCCCTATTTTAGAAAATAAATTGGATTTTTATGGATGTGCTATAATTGTTATCGGTTAAATAAGATAAATAAAAATAGAAAAATAATTAAATATGGTAGTCGGCATCTATCTATCTTTTTGTGTGGCCGATTCTGATGTGCTGAAATCTTAGACCTTACCGAGGCAAAGCTGCTTTTCGGGATGCCCATTTCATGGCCGGTTCCCATGCCATAGAAATATATCCTAAAGACTTAACCGCTAAGCTTTCCCCCTTCACTCCCCTATTTATAAATAAGTTTGCCAACCACCGTTCCTTCACTTGACCTAAACAGTTTCTCCTCCCCCCTTCTTTTGTTTTTTGCTTCTTCTTTTTTCTGTTCTTGAAATTTGTAACTGATTCTCATGAAATCCGAGGTTTCTGAGATTGAAGGAGGAGGAAGAGGAGGGCCGTCCTTGCCGTCACCACTCCTCGACCTTAATGCTCTCCCTCAAGATTGCATCGCCGCCATCCTTTCCTTCACCACTCCTCGTGATTCCTGCAGATTGTCGGCGGTTTCCACCGTCTTTAAATCGGCTGCCGAGTCCGACGCCGTCTGGGAATGCTTCTTACCGTCTGATTATCGGGCTATAATTCCCTCATCGCTCGCTTCCAAGAAAGCGCTTTATCTCAGCCTTTGTGATAATCCTGTCCTTATCGACGGGGGCCGAAAGGTAATTGAACCCACCGTCTCTTCCTAATTTTTTGTTCGAAAATTCCATAGCAATTTTTGGATATGATAAAATATGAGGCAATTAACAAAAAGGTGAGGACCTTAAGAAATTTTCAATCATCTTTTTGGTCTTATCAAGGAACTCTTAACATGCTTGCTTAATCTTTTTTTTTTCTTTGCAAATTCTTGGTGCTCCTCTCCGTGAATTAGAGTTTCTTGAATCTGATCTATCCGACGAGCTCTAGACATTTTAATAGACGTTATCAATTAGCAAAAATGATTAATGTTGCTTGTTCTTTAATAGGGAATTCTCAAAAGTCAAAACATTATGTTCAGTTTGATAATGATCAGAGTGTGGTCTTTCTTCCATTGATTTTTTTGCGTGTAACTTAGTTTTTAACTATGCTAATTTTCATGAAACAGAGCTTTTCATTGGAAAGAGGGAGCGACAAGAAATGTTACATGCTATCTGCCAGGGACCTCTTCATTGTATGGGGTGACACTCCAACTTATTGGAGATGGATTTCCATACCTGAGTCCAGGTCTCTCTCTCTGTCTCTCCCCTCGCCCCTGCCTTTCTGGTTGGGTCTTTTCCGTTTTTTCTTATACTTTCATCATTACCATCTAAGTTTATAAGACCCAACTAAGAATTGTGAATCTTAGATTATTATAGAATGGAATAGGTGAAAAGAATTAGTGGATGAAAGTTCTACTTCTCGCCTCTACTCGCTTCGTCCATTACCGCTCTTTTTCACAATTTATTTTCTATTGTTGTTAACATGAAAACATTTCATGTAAAAAACAGGTTTGAAGAGGTAGCAGAGCTTATTAGTGTTTGTTGGCTTGAAATCCGTGGGAGGATCAGTATCTCCATGCTTTCACCCATGACGCACTATAAGGCTTACCTTGTGTTCAAGGCAACAACTTCTGGAGCTTATGGGTTCGACCTCCAATCTGTGGAAGCTAGTGTTGGACTTGTTGGCACTGAAGGTCAGAAGAGAACTGTCTATTTGGATTCAGAAAGACGCCGGAGAGGTCGTTTCCCGATTGCCCCGAGGGGAATTGGGCTATTTAACAGAAGCCGTTTCTTTGGGTTGCAAGCATCTGTACCTACTACTGCAAGTGATGATCAGTACCCGAAGGTGAGAGTAGATGGGTGGTTGGAGATTGAGCTGGGTGAGTTCTTCAACGAGGGATGCACTGATGAGGAATTGGAAATGAGTGTTTTGGAGATTAAGGGTGGTCACTGGAAGGGTGGCCTCGTTATCCAGGGGATTGAGATCAGGCCTAATCTCTGTGGAGGGTCAGAAAACAATGCCCCTGTTCCCTCGGATTTGTGCTTGAATACTGGTATCTTGAGTGGACAGGACTCTAAAAACCAAGATTTTTCTGCTTCGCTCCCTTGATCGACTTCGAAAATTGAATCAGATGCCTTAATTTCGGGTAGTGATGAGTGTGCATAAGCCCGCTTCCAAACATGTCAATTGTATGCCCGAAGACCGCTTCTTTCAGCATTTTACCCCTCAGTGCTCCTGTTAAGCATTGTGGTAACGAAGCAGTTTACCTCTTTCTGAAACTTTATGCTCAAAACTTGTTTTCTTTTTGAGATGATGTTATTTCGTATGAAGAAAAATGGAAAAGTGTGTTTAATCTTTGGATCCTCATAACTTCCACATAGTAATAATGATGAGAGTCTAAGAGGCCGCTTATGACGCTTGGTTCAATTGCTTCTTTTACTGGTATATGCGTTTCTTTAAGCAAAAGCCAGAAAGAAATGTTTTGGCTGCAAAAAATACTAAGACATAAAATGAAAGTTTTTGGCTTAATATCTAAACAAATCTTTTAATTATTTGGTAAAATTTAAATAAATTTTTATTTTTTTATTGTACTCAATCAAGTGTATATATATATTTTTATTTTAAGTCAAATAGGTTTTTTAATTAACAATTAAATGAATGTTATTTGTTATTTTATATGAAATGTTGAATGTTATTTGTCATTATATATTAAATGTTGTTGACATGGCATATTAAAATGTTATAGTGAAACGTTGATATGTTACAATGAATAATAATATAACATGTTAGATATGACATGAAAATATAATTACATAAATTTTTTACACTATAATGTCACGTGATGTTTTAACTAATGGTAATTTATTTGATTCAAAGTAAACAAATAAAAACTTAATTGTACTTAATAAAAACACTTTAATTTTTTAAAATTTTTTCAAATATTATATCAGATTATTTTATTCTGGTTATTAAAAATTAACATTTTTCATATTTATGAAACCATTATGCTTTAATTGGCATTGCCTTTAAGTTATTAACTTATTTATAGGTTTTAACACATACCAAAGCATAGTAACTTACTTTTAAGCAAACATAAATACTATACGTAAAAATGAGGATTTAAACTCAATTATCTTAAACAACTTATTTATTATTGAATTAAATATTTAGGTGCAATCAAATCTTATATTTGTTTACTTGTATACTTGTTCAGAATATCTTAGAAAAGAAAAGACAAATGGGCAATGAAGCTTAATTGCAAAATTAAGATCATGTTATATTGATATGCTTTCTCACATTTCTAAGATGGGTGGAATGGTAGTACCATACAAAAGTTAAGATGTCTATATTCAATATTTATGACTACCTGCAGACAAAAAATATAAGGCAGTGTTTGTCAAATTTGACACTCAAATTTCAGCATTCACTAGCAATAAGCAGTGGGGAAGGGTTTTTCTGAGGAGGTGTTCTTTGGCTGGTGGGTTGTTTTGGAAGATTTCCTACAATGTATAAAATGGATAACATCAACTAACTGTTATTTTAATAGGAAGAAAAATATTCTATTAACATTCGAATTGTTATAAAAGATGGAATGAAAATGTTAAACTAAAGTAATGTATGAGTCAGTCATGTGTTTTGAAGGGAGCTTTTTATTGAGAAAACAGTAAAGAAAAATAATACTAATTTATTTATTCTCAAAAGCAAACATGTATGTTCAGTAAATAAAAACGTAGCGTCAATTTTATTGTAATTTGCATAAAAAATATGTATAAGCAATAATTTCCAAAAACGAAATCAATAGAGCATCCTAAGAATAGAAGCAAATGATCAACTAAAATTTAAAAAGGAAAGTTATTGAAGAATCTTTACAAAATCTTGCTACGGGTTTTGTCAATTCCAAATCACAACCTAAAGTAGAGACTGCAAAATAACAAACAAATAGTGAATTATGGTGAAACAAACATAGAAATATTTGTTTACGAAAACTGGAAGTTCATTTTGTAAAACAAATGCATCAACATATTTTAATAACAAAGCAAATATAATTAATAGATATATCAGGATATTGACTTTGTAGTTGTTAAGAAATGTGTTTTTTGTTCAAATAGTAGTAAAATATAATTATATGTTTATATATGCTGTTATATGTATTGAGTTAGCAATGCTTGTGTCGTCACGGGATGGGCCAAATTTTGAGAGAGAAATTATCTTTTGATCGCTAAAGAAATGAGAGGTCATATCATAACCTGCTAATTTCCTTTGATGACCCACTTTCCCTTTAACGATGAGAAGGATTTTTTTCACTCCGAAATTGGATCATCAATGATAATACAAAATATTACTACTTTTAACATTAAAGATCATGAAACAATTGATTTGACAACAAAAATCCTCCATTTACAAAGTAAAACAATAAACATAACTAAATCATAATTGACATTGAATAACAGTACAAATGCATGATAATAACTTGAACATTAACACCAAACTATATGGCTTAACAGAAGCTATCAAAATATAACAAAAATGTTCACAAAAGGCAAAAAAAATTAATTATAGAAAATAATTCACTCTAAAGTAAAGTAATTGGAAAGTTAAGCATACTTGAGTAAGCAATTAATTTAGCAAATTTTTTTGTAAAATAAAAACAAAATAGCAATTAATGAGAAAACACGTGACAAAAAATATATTAAATATTAAAGTAAAAATTTAATTAAGAAGTTAACCATACATGAGTAAGCAATCGTTTTAGCAAACTTCGTTGCATAATAAAAACCAAATAGAAATTAACAACAAATTAAACATATGAAAATAAGGATATATAAGATATGAATAAAGAATAAACAATTTAAGTCAATTAGTTAACTCAAAGAATAAAGAATATCATATTTCCATGCATGTTTAGTTTGCACGACATATACAATTTACTGAGTAAAAAATCATATTAAAATATGAATAAATAATAAAAAAATATTTAATTTAAAAGTTAAGCATATTTGAGTAAGCAATTGATTTAGCAAACTTGGCTGCAGAATAAAAGCTAAATAAAAATTAACAACAAAACACATGAAAAAAAAACATATAAGATATGAATAAAGAATAACAAATTTAAATCAGTTGGTTAACCCAAAGAAGAAAAAATATAAATGATTTTTATGAAAAACATATATAATTTCCAACAAAATACTTCAAATAAGAACACATACAATTAATTACAAACAAATATTGAGTAGAAAAAAATTGATTGAAAATGATTCTCAAAACGAAAAGAACCACATATGTTTTTTTTTTCTATAAAAAAACCCAAACAAATACTAAATCATATACCCTGAAATCAATAGAAACTCTGAAAATAACAAAAACCTATTTCAAAACCAAATAATGAACAGAAAATAAAAAAAAAAAGAAAAAACACAACAGATAAGAAAAGTATTATAAATTCATACAAAACCTATAAATATAAAGAGTAAAATTGATGAAAAAGGATTCTTGATTGAAAACAAACAACACATGTTTTTTAATCTCCCAAAAAACCCTCAGATGAACGATGAACAAGAAAATCCTAAATCGATTCAAACCTTAAAAAAGCAAAAAAGACAAAATCGATCAAGGGAACAAAAAGATCCAAAAAATGTTACGAACAAATGCACCCAAGGAAAAAGAAACGACGTCAACCTAAATAAGATAAACCAAATCTGATAAACATACAAACGGTAAAGGAAGAGGATGAGAGAAAGGAAAACAATCCAAAGAGAATGAAAAGAAGAATCGTCCTCAGAACGAAAGGCAACTCTAGAAAAATCATCCAAACCCAGCCATAATCATAACAGAAAAGCAATGACAGACATTGAGATGATTTCTTCAAAAACCCAGATACGTAAATGTTCTGAAAACATCTACGTCATCGATTGTATAGCCTCCATGAGCGGTTTCCAATTTCCAATAAATTAAACAACCTTCAGGTGACTCTAAAAAAGAGTTTGTAGAGAGAACCTGGTTAATAAACCTACTCAAAGCAACTTAAGAGAAAACCCAAAAAATGCAGACATGGAGCTCGTCGAAAACAACTCGAACCCAAAACGTATCTCAAACATCCTCTGGAAATACCAAGTGTCAACTTATTAACCAAACCACATGTCAACCACACGGAATACCTCATAAAGACCGTACAAAGCTTCTTTTATATTATAGTTATAGATGGTATCCTCAGGTCATGCACGTATCAGTCCTTCTTGAGAAGTGGTGTGCTCCCAAATTCATCTTAAGATAAGTCTCTTTGTCTCAGCCAGTTACGAGAGTGGAGCTTTAGAAATGAATAACTTAATTTGAGTTTCGAAGGAAAGGTAAAATGAGGGACGGAAAATGATTGCTCGTATCAACACTAGGCTTTTACTTTGGAGAACGATGTTCACAAACTAAAAGACTCAACTAGACAGCTTTGATTCGGTGAGGCCTATAATCCGGGGCTACATAACAGACCTCAAGTGGGCCGAAAAGACACCTGTATAAATATATATATATATATATATATTCTCACATAAATACTTTTATTTAATTGAATTAATATTATTTTTCCTAATAAAATGTCACTCAACATATATATTATACTTGTTACACTCAAAAAATTAATAAATTAATGTAATAGATAAATAAATTAATATAAAATTAAACAAACATTCACTTTCTAAAATAAAAATCAAATTTTAAAATTTATTCTTTGTCATTTAAATGATGTGTCATCAATAAAATATTCAAATAAAATCTCGAAGTTTTAAGTTTAAATTTTATCATGTATAAGTTTGGGTTAATTTTATATTAGGTTTGTTTAATTACATATTGATTGGTTAGTTAATTTATTTATTTTATTAAATTTTCATATGATATTATATAATGTTTTATTATGATTGAAATTTTTTATTGTAAATATAATTTTATAAAAAAATTTAATTGTTGGAAAATTCATAAAAAGTTTTAGAAAGGCGCGAAAATTCATTGATTACCACTTTTATGACGTTTGTAAATAGTAAAATTATTCGATTGGAAAATAAAATAACATTTCCTTTTTAATCTAAAATTAAATGGCAATAAGTTCACCCGCATTGACTTTTACGGTAAAAAAGGCTTAGTTAGGAATTAAGATGTAGGTTTAGTCGGTCGGTTACCAAATCCGAAATCTAAATTTGGCGCCCTTTAATGGACATCCTACGTGGTTTTCTATACACGTGTCTTACTCTCTTTCTTTTTCTTTTTTTCGTCCGACGTCTCTCCATTTTCTCTCCCCTTTTCCTGTCCCAGAAATCACGAAAAGCAAAAGAAACCAACTACATTATTAAATTCTTATATAAATTCCGACTCTTTTCCCATTGCCAACACCCTTTTTCCTCTCAGAATATTCGCCACGCCCTTCGCTCCTCTTGGTCTTCTAGGGTTCCCCTGGAGTCTACTTCTTCTTCTTCTTCTCTGTGACGAAATGGCAGAGTTACTGGAGACGAGTCATCGGAATTCTAACGTCACTTCCGGCGATATCTCCATTGAGATTTCCGGCGATGATTCCAATGCCGCTAATTCTTCAGGTTTCTAGCTTTACTCTTTTTTTTTTTTTGCTTTCTTTTTATGTTTCTTGGATTTATTTTATGGACTTAATTTGATAAAAGCTTTTTTTTTTGGGGGGGGGGGGGGGGGGGAGGATTTTATGAGAAATTCTTTATAACTGTTTGCATTACTCTGTTACTTAAGCTTTTTTGCTCGAAGTTAATTATTTTTATCTTTGGTGGTGTTCTTTTTTGGATTTATATTTAGGTTGTTCAACTGATGTGCCTGTTGATTTCGAAATCGAAATTGTAGGCGATGACGATAATGGCTCAGAAGCTTCAGGTTTGATTATTATTATTATTATTTGTTTACCTTGATTATTTGATTACTAATGGACATAATGTATGAAAGGGAATTCCGTTAGTATACTGAAAATTGTTAAAAGTAGAAATATACATATTTCCTGAATAGCATTTTTGTTACGAATTAGCCGTTATAGAACTTTTTAGGATACATGTACAAGTAGATAGTGTTACGAATATAATCGGCCAAAGGAGTCTGTTCAGAGGACGAATTTAGTAAACTAGCATGTAACTAGAGAAAATCAAACATAAAGTTGGAGAAAAGCCAAGAACCTAAAGGCTCCGGGGCTTCTGCCTTACCATTAAGATAAAGCTTCATAAGCACAGTAATCGAAATTCTGATATACCAAGGTTGCCTTAAAAGTTTTGATTTATTTCTCTAGTGAAAATATTCATTTAAAACTGTTTTGGCTCTGCATATATGTGGAATGTAGTATAAATGTAAAACAAAAGGTTCTTTCTGTTTCTTGCTTTGCTAACAAGTTATATATTGCAGGAAGTCCTTTCTCTGCATGTGAGCCTAAGATGAAATGTCCCTCTACCTTTTATTTTTATAAATAAATCCTACTGTTTTTACATCAGGATGTATGACTGAATTATAAAATTTTTAAGTGTATAAACTGAATCTATCATCCTCTGGAAAATCTGTCTCGAGGATTGTTTATCTACAAAAATGAAGTGAAATTAGAAAAACATGTGTAGCTAGAAGCCCAAGTGACCTATTCAGGTATAAGCTTTGTGTAATTGGTGCCAATGGATTTAGTGTTTGGGGGTTTTTAGGAGTGAGTTAGATGGTAACTGGTAGGAGTTTGTTTGGGGATTATAATATCATATTGTAGGGTACAAAACCTAAAAGAAGTTGGGAAGTAAGTGTAAAAGAAGGAGATTTGGGCTTCAGTGCTAAGTCCCAAGGGCTTTTTTCCATCCCTAGAGAGCATACTAGCTGCTCAAATTGCCATAGACTTGTCCTCTATTACAGTCAAGTGATTATTATAAGGACTCCAACAAAGGCTTATGACAAATATGTATCCATAAATTAAATAAAGCCCTAATATGTAAGTAGAACTTAAACTAAGATCCTGACAATCTAAAGCTGCAATCTCCAGCAAATTAAGATCCTAAACCAGTCTGACAATGCCATAATTCTATAAATACTTGATAACCAATCTTGACTCTTCTTATCTCCTTGTGTGTCTCAGCTTGGTACTAAATGATGACTTCAATGATTACTACCGTATTTACTACAGAATTGCTGGGAAGACATTTAATGGTACCTGTCAGTATGTGATTACTAGAAAGTTTCAAGAGATGCTATTACATGTAACATGTGCATATCATTGCAAAAATTTGAAGGTTACGTATGTTTGTGGATGGAGCTGCATTCTAGGATTTTCTCCTTCTCTATTCTTTCTGACCAATTCACCATCACATTAACTTTATTTCATAAGTGCATTAGCATGTGTGACTTATTTATTTTAGTGAATGTAATTAGTCATCCTATTATTATTGCTCTAAAATCTGCTCTACCCAGGGCTTACTGACAGGAGTTTGGCTGGACAAAACATGCATGGCAAAGCATCTACTTCTGCAATGAATTCAGGTTCTAATCAGCAACCAAAATCTCGGAAAGAAAGACAAAGTAGCAAACTAGCTTTATATATAGCCAAATTTTTGGATGAAAAAGTCCCTTTTAGAAAGAGGGTATGATGTTTAACCTCTGGTTACATTTTTCATTTCTTTGTTTGTTTTATTACTATGCACAGGAAGTTAAAAGAATGTAGGATCTGTCTTCTGGATTAAACTAGTTTTAAGTTCTGGGATATGATTTAATTACAACTAAGACATAAATATAAATTTTATGAAGTGACTTCTTCTATGTTATGAGCATCAATGTGTTGTAATTCATATTGATACTGGAAGCATGATTACTTTAAACTTTACTTTTGCACCTACATACATATTAGATGGGCAGTTGTTATGCAGGACTTTAATAAGAATATAATGGTCAATGACAAACAAGATCGGTAGATTTATTATCATTATTGAGTTCCAAGCTGTTATATTTCTTTTTGTTATTTGGTGTGAAAACCTAGTTCATTCCCATTTTTCTTTGTCTTGCTATAGTCTAACTGATTGTACATTGGTTATTTCTTTAATCAAAAACTCTTTTTTGGGATTCCCCAAGTATAGTATTAACATTTTATGCTAGTTTTTGCTTGCTATTCCATCATTTTTGCTCTTGTGAATGGAATTTTAAACTTGATTTTTAAATATTAATGCAGATCAAATTTTTAAACCAAGTCGCTAATGTGAAACATGATGGAACGGTACAATTTGATGTTCCAGTAGATATGAAACCGCATACCCTTGATTTTGGAACTGGTGTAGTTTATGATCATGCTCCAGATAAAGAGCATTACACAGAAGATATTCCAGAAATACCTCCTCCACTGCAAATAGTAATGCTTATTGTGGGAACACGAGGAGATGTACAACCATTTGTTGCCATTGGAAAACGTTTACAGGTTATATCTGTATCCTCATCTTAACAACAGCCTTTTAGAAGTATGTATACAGTCTGCAGGTTTTGGTATCTTTTCCTTAAAGCCTGGAATTAGGTTCTGCTCTTGAGTTTTCATTTTCAATGTTGGTCACATGACTAAATATGGCATTGTGGCTATCTTCATGCAGATTACATGCTGAAATATAACAGTTGGGAACTTGTACCTGTCATGCATGCCATGCATAACATTTGTGCCTTGATGTATTTATATTTCATCATTCTATTTTTGGTGTAAACATTGCTATCATAGTGCTGTCCATCTATCCATATGTACATACACATTTTTATTAGTTAATTATATTGTTTCCTTATATTTACGATTGGGCTCCCCTCCATTACTTTTCTGTCGTTTACTTTCCAATACACCCATCATCACCATTCACATGTGTAGGACCTGTGATTTTGTGCATTTGGCTTTATCCCCCTTTTTCTTTTAAATGACACTTGGCCTTGTCTTTCGATATTTGCCATCGAGGCTATTTCTATTTTACTTTTATTTTCAACTTCCATTCACCTATTTTTGGTCCCATCAACTGCATGTTACAAAAGTCTTCAATTCTTTTATTTTGCTGCATGTAGTAATTGAAAAGTTCTTAAACCAAATGCCAAGAATACATGGTCAAGGACTGAAGCAGGACAAATTCAAGAAATTTGTCTACATGATTGTGTGCTGAGTTAAAGACAGACTTTAGACAGGTGCAGACTTAACTCTTTGATATTAGATTTTTGATTTGTAAATGGGCCAAGTTTGAGGATGTAAGCATGGATAGAAATGAGAAGATTGGTCGGTAGAATTCTGAGACAGAACCAATGGGATTTAGGCTTTGTTTAGCATGCACTGTTGAGAGCTATGGCTGTTATTTGGCTTGGAATGTTAAGGTGAACAAGCACCAATGTGATGATGGAGAACAAATATTTTAACTAAGACAGCATGGTGGCTGGAATAGTGTGGAGGGGAAGATGGAAAAAAGTAGTTAAAGGTAAAAAATATCACTAGAAACACTAAGTTGACTAAATTAGAAAAGCATCTCTATGTGCAAATTCAAATTTAAAACATGTTTAATGGGAACCAATAATGCCTTTAATTTCATAATAATGGTTGCTATGTGACCCTTAGACATCAGAGTGAACATGATCAAAACCTGGTTGGCTAACATTGATGCTATAAAGAAAAGGGCGATCAAAGTTTTTCTTCCATGGTTTCACGCAGGATACGGAGAACCAATGTTGGTACATGGAGAATATGCCATAAACAGTTAATGGTCAACTTGTGTTGATGTCAGTTTATTTATATTATGGAAAAACCTTTTAGCATGCATGGTTCAAAGAAAGTTTTGCCCGATGATTATGATGGTTGCCTGCTGGTTTATAGTTGTTTAATGTATATTATCCCTTTTCTTGGACAGATTTTCTTTCAATGATAGCCTCAAATATTTTGAGTTGATGGAGGTCAAATTTTGCTTGCAGGCAGATGGCCATAGGGTTAGATTGGCAACTCACTCAAATTTTAAAGATTTTGTCTTGGATGCTGGGTTAGAGTTTTTCCCCTTAGGGGGAGATCCAAAAGTTCTTGCTGGCTGTAAGTGTCTAGATCTTATCTTTATAATATTTTCAAACTCCCCTATTTGTTTTTGAGAGTGAGGATCTTTTATCTGATTTTTCTTTCATGTAGTTGCTCTTGAAATATATATGGTCAAGGGAGGGGGCTGTTTGAGGTAGAGTCATTTTTGTTTCTTTGGTTATTTGTAGAATTGTATGCTTTATCAACAAATATATCAAAAAGAAAAAAATTTGAATAAAATACATTTTCAAAGGGCATTTTTGTAGATTCTATAAGCAATTAAAAGCTCTTTGTGAGAGAAATAGAAACTGTGAAAGGCCTCCTTTCACGGTTTTCTCTTATGTAAAATTTAATGTTTAAGTTGAGAACAGACCTGACCTTTTTTTCTTTTAATCTTTATCCAGTTTCTGTGACCTTGCATAAAGGTGTCATGTAGCCATATATTTGGTGGATTTAGGCCTTCTTGCTTCATTCATCAAGTGATTACTAAATATTACTTTAAAGCACTACGAAGAAGTTGTCTAAGACATTGGCTTGTGTCTAATTAGTTAGGCATCATATGAAATAGGAATTTTCATTGTCAAAATGTGAACTCATCCCTGAGTTTTTTGCAGATATGGTCAAGAATAAAGGCTTCTTGCCTTCAGTTCCTTCAGAAATTCCTGTTCAGAGGCAACAAATAAGGGAAATAATATTCTCTCTACTTCCTGCATGCGTGGCCAATGATCTTGATAATAATGTCAAATTTGATGTGGATGCAATAATTGCCAATCCCCCAGCTTATGGTTAGGTCTTAGTACCTCTTTTTTATTATTAACCAGTATGTTTTTGTCCAATGACAATTGAGCATTTTAAGTAGAAAGGGTCTTTCTGGTATTGCTTTCACCCTCGTGCATGATTAACATTACTGCAATATTTAACCTAATGAAACATAGCTGTCCATTTTTATGTTCTACATATTCAATGTTGTTTATTTAAATCATGCTGGTATTCTGATGAATGAAACTTATGGACTTCTATCTTTTTCTCCTTCCTCTCTCATGCGGCTAATGTAGATAAATACTTGTTCAGGACATACACATGTTGCAGAGGCGCTAAAAGTACCACTTCATATATTCTTCACGATGCCATGGACGTAAGTCTTGGTTGTGATTATTTGATGTTAAAAAAAGTCTTCTGAATTAGCAGGTTTTGAATTGTGCATGCACCATTGATATTGACATCACTTATCTTGTATGAAGACAATCAACTTTGTGTTATCTTTCTTGTGACAATGCAATCATTCCCTGGACTGATGTAATCTCTTTATATGTGTGTGTGTGTGTGTGTTTGTGTGTGTTGAGAATAATTTAACTGTGTCAATGACATTTGTCACCTTTCTATCAGGCCTACTAGTGAATTTCCCCATCCTTTGTCCCGTGTTAAACAACAAGTTGGTTACAGGGTGAGTGTGCTTTTCACTTCCTTCAGTTAAGGTTTCATTTATATTTGGATCAACTCATATCTCGGTAATCTCTGCTGCAGCTTTCATATCATATTGTCGATTCCCTAATATGGCTGGGAATACGGGACATGATAAATGAGTTCAGGAAGAAAAGGCTGAAGCTGAGACCTGTCACATATTTGAGAGGATCCTATAGCTCTCCTCCAGATGTGCCTTATGGGTATATGTGGAGCCCTCACCTTGTTCCCAAACCAAAAGGTTATTTTATTTATATATTCCTTAGTATGATAAATTTGCTTGTCTTGATCCTATGGGAGAACATTTCATTCATTGTGACAATTATCAGTTGGATTGATGATTGAGAGATATGATGCCAAAGGATTAAGTTCAAGATTTTTTGCTTTTGTTTATTTTGTCTTCTTTTTTTTCCATCAGCTGTTAAGTTTCTTGACTTATTATTTATGAACTATATAGAAAATTTTAAGGCAGTTGTATATATAAGAGTTGTTTTATGGAGTTGATTATCTGTACGTATTCTTGCAATATGTAGTTTTCTTGTGTTTTATGTTTACTTAGCTTTTTCCTACTATTGATTAATAATACAAACTTTATATCCTAATGGATAGTGTAAAATTTTGTCAAACATAGATCAGCTTTTTGTTTGAGTACATTATCTGAGTCCTAACTCCTAAGAGAGTGATCATTTCTGTATTCATAAATAGCATCTAAAAATGTTGCCATCTGACTAGCACCTACCAGGGCAGTCTACCACCCTGATTGACAGTGACATGCTTGATATGTCTTCCTCTGTCTGAGTTCCATAAATTGACTACTTGTCACTGCTTAGGAACTTGATTCGTTTGGGTGGTTCAATTTAACTTATATCACCTAAATAGTTTGTTCTTAATAACTTTTCTTTAATTTTGCTTTTGATAATCTGAAGTATACCAGAAGAGCTTGTTCTACTGCTCTAAATTGTTTGGAGATGAGACTTCTTCTCTCTTCCCCTACTTTCTTCTTGTTGTTCTTAGTTGACTATGCTTTGTCCCATTCTCGTTGGTTTTTCTGTCAACTCCATACAGTTGACAGACTGCTATCTGACTAGCACCTGCCAGGGCTGTCTACCACCCTGATTCAGTGACATGCTCGATATGTCTGCCTCTGTCTTGAGTTCCAGAAATTGAATAACTTATCACTGCTTAGGAATTTAATTATTTTGGTGGTCTGATTTAGCTTATATCACCTAAGTAGTTTGTTCTTAATCATTTCTCTTTAATCTTTCTCTCGATAAGTTGAAATATACCAGAACAGCTTGTTCTGCTGCTCTAAATGGTTGGGAGATGAGACTTTTCCTCTCTCCCCTACTTTCTTCTTCTTAGTTGACTACACTTTGTGTCATTTTCTATTTCATTTTCTGTCAACTTCATACAGTTACCTTTTTTAACCTTCTTTTCTGATCTCATATAGGTTAATAACACACACACACAAGGTGGAAACTCTATTCTCTCTCTCTCTCTTTCTATGAAAGACCGGAAGAATGTGGCCGCTGAATTTGCCATGTTTTGCTCCCTTCTGTTAGGAGTTGGCTTGATGTTATTTTATCTCTCTGCTGCTATTCTTGAGTTGGGTTTTTTGTCTTTCCTTTTCCTTTTGTTTCTATTTGTCTTGCATGCGGTTTATGAAATTGTCTGTCTATTGTTTCTTCTTTCATTAAATAATGTTGATTTTCTTTATTTCTCTCATGACATCTTGGCTTCATTAGTTGCTGAAGAATCCAAGTTACTGATTGATGCAGGGTGGAAAGGAGTTGCTCGAGGAATTAGACAACTTAAGATATTTTTTTGTTGGTGTTTGTATTTTGCAGGAATTCTTATATAGATTAAGGATATTTTTGGTTATCTGGGTTATATATATTCGTTAGTGTTTGCTATTTTCCAAGTATTACTGAGTTAGGAATATATTTGGTATTCTGCATTAAATACAGTCTAGATTGTTGCTTATAATTACTTATGTTGTTTGAGATTTCAGTATGTTTTGGAATATGAATTTGTTTTTGGGTACATGCGGTCTTGGGCAACATAATGGGAGGTACTCATCTCCCATCCCTTAAATCCCACCCCACCCTCCCAATATTTGAACCTAGGACCTTCAAGTCGGAGTCTCAAGTTCTGACCAGTGGGTTGCCTTGAGATTTTACAATGTTGAGTTTAAGATTTCGCTGCTCTATTAATTCTCTCTGGCTTTCTCTCCGTTGATCTTCTATTCCTCCTCTGATTTCTCATTTCTCCCTTTTCTGTTACTCCATCATGGTCCATATTGTCCTTTTGCTTCATCTGTTTCCAAAAGTCACAACTCTAGCTTTATTTTGTTCAATCATGCTTTTTATGTCACACTGAACACTTAGGAGGAAGAATATTTTATTCCTATTCTTGGTAGACTTATTATCTAGACTATTTTGGCCTTGTTTACTTTATCCTATCCTGTTGGTTTTTTTATTATAACCATCTTTAGGTGTGTTGAACTCAGACTTTTAGTTCAAGATCTTTTTTATTCCATGATTTTGTCTGTTATATTCTGCCCTAGATATTCTTTTTATAATGGATACAATTCTGTTGTCATCTACTAAAAATTGTACCAGTAGCTTCCTCACGCGAGGCTCATTTACTAATGTTGCATTGGTTATCTCTTATAAATTCTTCAAGCACCATAATAGTGCTTACCAATTTGGATTGCATATTACAAAAAGGAAGCAGTGATACATGATCAGGTTTTGGATGATATATTGATACCATTGTTTGAAACGAGAAATAAATCAGTCAATGGTAGTACCAAGCATATGTGTTGTATAGTTGATTCTTTTTTGGTTGCATATTCTTTTTGTTCTTCTGTTACTTTTTATGCTTGAGGACTGTCATTTTATGCTACTATTGAAAGTCTTGATAACTTGGAACATTTATAGTTTACCTTTTCTAAAATTTTCCTTTCCTTTTGCACATTGTGCTAACTCAAAATTTCTGAAAGAAAATGGCCATGCATGTTGATGTTGGCATTGCCATTTGAAGGATGTATTTCTGATATGGTATAGATTTTTCTCCTGCAGATTGGGGACCAATAATTGATGTAGTTGGCTTTTGTTTCCTTGACCTTGCATCTAGTTATGAACCACCAGAGTCACTTGTTAAATGGCTAGAAGGTGATAAAAAGCCTATCTATGTTGGTTTCGGTAGTCTTGTGAGTTTTCTTCTACAAGTCTTCCCATCTTTTGGATATTTATTATCGTGAAAGATTGAAATGGTTTATTTTTCTTGTACAATTTTGACTTTTTTTTATTGAACTCTGTCTCTAAAGGTAGTTTTTATGAATAAATGTGCTTCTTTATTTCATTACCTTATGATTTTATTGACTATTTTAATAATTAGAATTGTTTATGTGGTATTAACTCTACTCTCTCCAGAGAATTAAGTGCATTTAACTCTTTTTATAGATTTTAGTGTAAAAAAAGAATTTATTATTGGCTTCATTAGACCACTCATTCTGTTTCTTTATCATGTTCTGTTAATCTAGTATTAAATTGCTCTAACTGCCTTTAATTTTTAACAGCCTGTTCAGGAACCAGAAAGGATGACCCAGATAATAGTGCAAGCTCTAGAAAAAACTGGACAAAGAGGCATCATTAACAAAGGCTGGGGTGGTCTTGGCAATTGTACTTTTCACTTGCTCTCTTCTCATATTTCCTTTGTTAGATGTTTAGTTTTGTTCACCATATGGAGTGTATAGCACTTAATTGTCTTTTGTCCAGTGGCAGAACAAAAGGACTTTGTGTATTTACTGGACAATTGCCCCCATGACTGGCTATTCTCACGATGTATGGCTGTGGTAAGTTGTAAATGTAAAACTTTCAGCTTCTACAGCGGTTGAAAATTATCTGTTCATATTTTATATTTGATGTCATTTTCATGCAAGTGCTAGATATTTATGAGCAATGAGTTTGGTGAATCATGATTTGTACATAGATTTTATATGGGAATAGTGTGTTATATGTCTCAAACAATTGTTCTATTTAGAACCTTTAAACAAGTAGATCCATAAGCTCCTTAGCCTTGGAGTTTTTGTTTTGTTAATTTGTTTTTTTTTTTTTAATGTTATTGCATAAAGTGTTATTGTCTTCAATTCCCTATATTCTATTGTCATAGCAACAGTAGGAGGGGTGGTAGTTTTATTCGAAGCCTTTTATAAGGAGAAAAGGCCATCATCAAAGTATTTCATTTCATTATATTTGCTTAGTCACTTGCTGAATGCATCATCATTATGCCTTTTTATGTATCCTGAAGTTGAATTATTTACGGGGTGTTCAGTGGAATATTATGAAACTGGTTTGTAATTGGAATGGTTATCTCCCTTGTTCCTTTTAATACTATGGGTGTTGAATTGTGTTCCTTCTGATGGTCCCCAAATGGATTGCCTGATGACATTACCTCAATAACACATTTTGTTAGTCTTCACTTTTTTGACTGCTAACTGCCAGATGAGACTTGCTGAGTTGTTCTTTCACCATCTCTCGATAAATTGAACCTGACTTGGACTTTTTCCCACTCGAAAATTCGTTTTTTCTATTCATGCTCCCACTGTCCTTAAATCCCATTACATTTTGTTTCTTCCTACTTTTTTTTTTTTACATTTTATCTCTGCAAATTTCAGTTTGCTAAATTTTGTCATTACTTTATTTTTCCAAAATTTTTAATACTTGTTATAGTTAACAGAAATTTCTTTTTAATTGTCCTTATCCACTCATGTTGGTGGTCTACAATGGGTGAATATTTGATGAAATAGGTCGATGAGATGCTTCATGAGCGACACAGTTATCTCTTTATTACTTTTCTTTGTTAAATGTTTTGAAGAACTGATGTAATTGAGGGCTTGAACAATAAAGCTCTATTTTGGCTGTATGGATCTATTTATTTGTTGATTTGGCCATTATATGTAATTGGAAATGTGATGAACTGTGTCCTTGCATGTTTTCCCTAGGTTCATCATGGTGGAGCTGGAACTACTGCAGCTGGTCTCAAAGCTGCGGTAACCTGCTGTTCCCAAGATTATATTCCTCTGATCATTTCGCCAACTTTTTAAAGCATCTTTGCTCTTGTATTCAGTGTCCAACAACCATTGTACCTTTCTTCGGAGACCAGCCTTTCTGGGGCGAGAGAGTGCATTCCAGAGGAGTAGGTCCTGCACCCATTCCTGTTGAGGAGTTCTCACTTGAGAAGCTGGTTGCTGCAATAAAATTTATGCTGGATCCTGAGGTATGATGAATTCCCTACAGAATAAACTTTGAAATCTGCATGAGGTCTTATTATTATGAACTTTCCATTATATTAACCAGTTTTGGTTTAGGCATCAGCTTTATATTTAACTTATAACTTTCTAGTCATTTTTATCTGTAAAAGAACAGCAGCCATGTGGTAAGGTTTCTATCTTGCTTCTTTTGAGGTTTTGGGAGGTTGACCCATTATGTGATGGTTTGGTTGCTTTATTAGGACCTTGAGGTCATGGGATTAAGTTTCAAAAAGAGTCTCTCTACAAAGCCAGGGTTTATGGCTACAGCTTTGTTCTGCCCTGAATAATTTGTGTCTTTTAGCAAAATTACCAGATTGCTTTACACAGAAACCATATTGCCCTGCTTTAATTACTTGCTTTTTGCTTCAATGGAAAACAAAAAAATCAATGTTAGCATACAACAATAAAAATATGTTTGAAGAATTAAACATTTAGAGTGACATAAATCAAGAATGCCTTTATATTGTCATGCTTTAAGTTTTCCCCTGTAATCTACAAGCTCACCTTTAGCTTTAACCAAACACAATATTGTTTTTGTTGTTTGTTTTACCTTATAGCAAAAATAATTACAGAAAGAAAATAGTAAAAATGATGGCAAAATGGAGCAATGATGATGCAAAATCTGACAACTTTTTCCTTTTCCTTTCCACTAATGAGTGACAAAGCTGTTATTTAACAAATGATAGTGTTCAAATTTTAGGCAAGAAGAGACATTTCCCAACCAGCAAAAGAAAATGGGAAATTTTAAAAAAAAAACCAATTTAATTGGAGCTTAGTGAGAGGACATATGAACATATATGCTTAAGTATTTTTACCATGTAAGTGGTTTTGAGAGTAGTACATGGTATTCTAACTTTTTTGAATGTTGTGCTGAAGAAGTTAAACACAAATTGGTTTCATGCAGGTGAAAAGACGTGCTGTGGAGTTAGCAGAGGCGATGGCAGGTGAGGATGGAGTAGCAGGTGCAGTAAATGCCTTCTATAAACAATTTCCTGGCAAAAAGTCCAAGGATGAAAGCAAGGCAGCCCCAACTCCTTCAGGAGTATTTTCTATAAGACGTTGTTTTGGTCGCACATAACGTAATCTTCAAGCTTCTTCTTCAGAAATGTTGTTGTAATTCAGTGAAGCTACCAAGGAATGTTACTTTCTAACTATCGGCATTCGGCACAAACGGAGCTTGGATTTAGCAGTTTGCACTTCCTTTAATGGAGTGAATGACTTCTTTTGTTGCAGAATTGCATTGCATCTTTGGTCTTTCCTTCCTTGGATGATTTGCAAATTACAAGCTTTTTCTGTCATTGCTCTAGACCGGTCAAATGCTTAGCCGGTAGTAACCTCTCGAGGGTGAAAATGCATGCAATGAGGGTATTTACGAATGTGAAAAAGTTTCCTTCCAATCCAAATTTATTTGAATAAGAACGTTATTTTACATGATGATGCTGTGATCTCAGTGAAGTCATATGTAGATTAAATGTCAATGTCTTGAGATTTATTAGTTGACAAACTTTTCGGTTTTTCTTTGTATAAAAATATGTTTGGTTGTTAAAAAAAATATTAAATTATAATTTTAACTTTACGTAAGCTGTTTAAGAATACAAATTATTTTAAAATATTTTACAAACAACTGTATATAAATAATAATGATTTTTTACTTTTATTATTATAAATTCACGTTAAAATCTTAAAAAGATTGACTTTTAACAAAAAAAGGCAAATAGTAATAGTTTTGATTTTCTTAGTCAAAGCCACCAATGACAAGGAAATAAATTATGAATTTTTTTATTTATGTTATTTTTAGTTTGATATATGAAATTAATATTTGCTCGAGTTTTAGAAGTTGAATTTTTTTCAAATACTATTAAGTTTAATATCACATACATTAAAATTTAAAACAATACTATATTTTTAATATCAATTCATATCATATTTAATTATGTGAGATATTTTTATATAAAAATTCTTGATAGCTAATTCAAGAGATTCAAATACACAAAAACTCATTGCAAATTTACATCAAGAGGTGAAGACTTTAAAAAAGTTAATATCCTCATACTTAGAAATTGTGATAGTTTTTTGAACGTCTTCTATGTAACATGTAACGGTGATAATTGAAACTCATAAGTTACATGCAACTGAATCAATCATGTCTTTATCCCCACCGGTAACATTCCAGGGACCCAAATTGAAGTGTTTCTACTCCTAGATACGTACTACAGAATGACCATCATTAATACAATTGTAGGCGGCAAAATAGAGATATTTGCTGGCAAGTACCCAACTCTGGAGAAGCTCAAACAGGGAGCCAATTTTGACATCCCTATTCAACAACCATGGACCATCATATATGGACTATCACATATAAGACTGACAGTTGAAAGTAATGAAATGAAATGAAATAACCTTCTGGGTTCCAAGGACAGCGGCTGCCAACTAGGCAGCTTCATTCTTCACTAGAGCAATTCAATCTGCAATCAAAAGGCATCTCATCAATCGTCAGTCTATAAATTGCAAGTTTTCCATTATGGATGAAATAAAGTAGACAAATGAAGGATTATGAAATTAGAACAGGTACTTAACTACCATCGGATTTCAATTGAAGGAAAATGAGCCTGTCTCATAGGCACCAAAACATGCATATTGCCTTATTCCAGCTTGGGCAACTAATTGGTAACCTCAGTCACTTCAGAATTTCCAGCATTCTATGATCATAAGAAACAACATATTCAAAGGTACAACCAATTAGTTATGCGGTAAAATACACCAAGTTACATTTTGTAATAAAATTCATTATTAAAGAGAAGACATTAAAAGCTTTATGTCTATAGCTTCAAAGGGCAGAATTATAGCAAAGGCAGTCATTTTCATTTTGTAATCATTAGTAGGCTGATGAAAACTAGGAAAACATAGGAAAATCCTTTAAATTGATGCATACCATTTCTTCTAACAGCTGTTTTATAGTAGTTTTAAGGTCGCCTTCCCACCTTCCTTTTTCTTCCTCCTCTGTCAATTGCACTTGCTTCAGTTTTGGTGTGCTTAAATCTCCTTGACAGAAAATCTTCATTTTTGGGCACTCTCTCACAATCACCTTTCGCAAGACTGGGAATTCAAAGTTGTGATCCCCTAAGCAAAAGCTTGCTAGACTTGGTAGACAACTTAGTTGCAAATACTTCAGTCGGGTGAAAACAATGTCACCTTCCATTTCATCACCCCCACATGCTATGATCTCCTCTATTATCTCACAATCAGTTATGCTCATTCTCTCCAGTAGCATCAGGCTCTTAGCTGTTGAGCATGGTATTAAATTTATGAATCCATGACATCTTGAAACTTCCAGATTTGTTAAATTTTCCAAAGACACCAAAGATGGCACTAAAGTCTTTAATTTGCCACATTCCAGCACTTCAAGAATTCTCAGGTTACAGAAAATTGGAATGGGTTGGCACTCTTTCTCCCAGAGACGTGTTAGCTCCGGAAGTTTAGACAACCTCAATTCACTTAACCGTGTTAGCTCTGGAAGTTTAGACAACCTCAATTCACTTAACCGAGTGAGTGTCAATGCATGTCTTTCCTCATCACGGAGTTCTTCAGACTGGAATATTTGACAGAAGGAAGCATCACTCAGAACTAGCTTTTCAAGATTTGGTAATGACTGGATGAAGCAATATGGAAGAACAGTTGATTTCTCTGGAATGCACATGAGCTCAAGAACTTTCAGTTTCTTGAAACATTTTGTTGAGAGTACTTGGCTATGCCATGTCCCTTTCACAGTATCGTTCTGCTTCAATCTTAATTCTTCTAAAATAGGGAACGTAATCTGAATTATTAACATGCGTGTTAAACAAAAACCAACAGTTGTAATTGGTTAAATTATAAAAGACAAAGAGTTTTACAAGTTTTGTATTCATACCTCATCGATCCAAAACAATGGCTGTTGATTTGAGATTTTAACCTGACTCTCTGTATGTGTTTCTCCAAAGCAAGGACATTCTGCAGCAAATATCTCTACTTCGTGGCATTCAATCACCTCCATTTTTTTCAATGATGGCCATTCTGTGGCAAGTATCTTAGAGTAAAAACTTTTCAATTTGGGCAATTTTTCAAGACGAAGGTCTGTCACTTGGGGAAATACAAACTTGGCCTCTGTTTCTACCACAATCGATTGAGTAGTTGTTATTGCATGTGATCGATTAGCAATGAGTGCTTGTGGCTCAAATATTTCTCCTAATGAATCACAATTCACAATCTGCAACTTGTTTAGCTCCTCAAGTCTTTCCATCATGTTGAACGGGAAGACACTTAGGAGTGCTTCACAACCTTCGACCCATATATTTTTTAGTTTGCAAAACGAATTCACAGTGAGTTGGTCCTGCCATATCCTTCTACAGTCCCTCATAGCTTTGATTGTTAACGTCTTTAGCTCAGGGAAGACCACCTAAGATATTCATTTAATTGGGTTCATAAATGAAATACGAAAGAAAATAACAAATTTTAAGTGTTGAACAGAAAATAAAAAAAACTTAACAAGGTATCATAGTGAAATTAACAGATGAAAGAAAAGTCACAAACAAAAGGAGAATTCGTGCAGAGAAGAATGGTAAAGGAAAAACAAGAGAAGAAACCACCTTTTCATTGAAGAGAGCCGAGCTATTTCCTTGTGCATTCTGATCAATTTGAGGTTCATCCCCAACTTCGTCAATCATAGATTTAGAGATGAATGTCTTCAATACAGGACAGTTTATTAGGTTTAGCGATTCCAAAAAGGGGAATTCATTGTTAGTTTCGTAACAGAATCTTCTGAGTTTGGGAAGGTCTTCGAGCACTAGGAAAACCAGAGTGGGGAACATGATGTTGCTCATCTTTTCTTCTTCTGTCAATCCTTCCATGATGATTACTTCTTCCATGCTCTTACAATCCAAAATCGAAAGGCTACAGAGTTGTACAAAATGTTTTACCATGAAAGATGGAAATAGATATTTCAAATTGTGACACCCCTGTATCGTAATCCTTGTCAAATTGTAAACATGATAAGAGGATGCTAATTGTTGGATATGCCATATCTTTTGAATGTTAATTGAGGACAGCTCCAGGAAGCCCAATTTGGGACACACAACCTGCCGACATAATTCTCATTAGTATGAAAAAGTTTTCGTTTCTTTAAAAAAATAAAAATGAACTGAAAACAGTGATTTCAGAGAATGGATATGTTAACGATAAGGCATGATAGTCAACAGTAAGATTAAAAAGCAATAATTGAAAAATAAATATATATATGTACATATAACCTATAGAGCCTCCCACTCTAAGAATCAAGCTCAAAATTGGTTCAACTTATTCATTTAACTATTATTCTATTATTAAAATAATAAATTTTAATTATATTTGAAAAGTAAAATTAAATAAAATATATTGTTTCACAAAAAATATTTTAATTGGGTAGGTTCGAGTCAGACTTGAACTTAAAATATATGCCTAAGCCCAAACCTAATTGGAACAAATCCACGAGCCTAGGTGGGTACTTGTAAGAAATGTCTTAAAAATATATGCCTAAGAAATGTCGTAAGGCATTAAAATATTAAAAAAACTTTATGTGATTACAAAAGGAAAGAAATATTTTAAAAGAATAGATAAAAGAAATGCGATAAAGGGAGTTAGTACTTGTAGTCATTTCTTCGTATATTAATACCATCAAACTTGACACTATCTCTTTTTTTCTTTTCAGTCACACTTAACACTGTCTAACTCTTTTTTTTTCTGTTACTATGCAATAAAATTGATCAAACTAAAAAAAAAGGACATTTAAATATTTGATTCAATGGTAGATATATGCATCTCATATTACTTAAAAGAGCTAAATTTGAATTCATTTTACACTCATATAAAGAAACAAGGACAAAAGAGATGCATGCATAAGTAGAATTTAAGTGACGGACGTACATAAAAAAGAGAGGAAAAAAAATCTTGCAAAAATAAAAAAATGAATCTTCGCTAACAAACTGACCTTGTCGCTGAAAAAAGTTGCAGTAATATCCCCTTTTTCACTTCCATCACCACCCGTCTCTTTCGCCTTGTCCCTTGAATATGAAGAAGCAGCAAATGTAGTCATTTTTTGACAGTCCACTATCCTAATTGTGCCCAACCATGGAAATTTAAGAGCTCGAATTCCCAAATAAAAACTTGTCAAGTTGGAACATGACTCAATTTCTATGTCATTGAGCTTAGGGAACGTGAACTTATCTGTCGTTGCTTCCTCGTCAACTCCCTGTTCCATGATGACTGCTTCCACCGAGGGACATTCTTTTACTTCTAATCTGAATAATTGCTGGAGGCTCAAAGCCATTGAGGGGGTAAAAATGTATTTCAAGCTGCTACAATTACAAACTTTCAACCTTCCAAGGTTTTTCAAGTCCAAAATTTCTTGAGGGTTTCTATTCCATGTTTCCATCAACTCGGAAAATGTGTCTGAGAGTTCCAAATTATATCGGTCATGGTATCCAGCCTAACAAACCCAATATATTGCAATAGTTATATCTGGTACAACATAACATTAAGCACAAATACAAATAATAACAATAATCCTTCTTCTTTAGTTATTGAACTAATATCTTTTTAATTTCTAAAACAATGAAAGAAGGCAATATTTCAATCAAAAAAGTAAAATTGAGCAGCAGTTTACAAAATAAATTGTAGCAAGATCGAAGCGTCATGAATTAATTCATACCTTTTCGGTGTACAACTGTTGTATGGTGGTATTAAGGTCACCAGCCCAACGCCCTTTGTTATCGTAACCTGATTCTTTTACTCTCTCTAATTGTGGGGTGCTTAAAACTCCCTGAGAAAAAACCTTCAAACTAGTACAGCTATTCACAATTAAGTCTTCCAAGGATGGAAATGTGAAGGTGTGATTCCGCTGACAAAAGCTTTCGAGGCTTCGTAAAAGATTGAGTTCTAAATATTTCAACTTGCTGAAAGTGATCTCACTCTCATCTCCTTCGTTTGCAACTATTGCTGTCATCCTCTCGCAGTATTGTATCGTCATTTTTGTTAGTTGTACCAGACTCTGGACTACTGAAGGTGGAAATAAATATATCATCTTCTCGCACCATTGCACTTCAAAAGTTGTGAGATTTCGAAAAGATGCTGAGGAGGGTCCAAAAAATATCGAATCATCACACCACACAACTTCAAGAGTTTCCAGATTAGAAAGAATGTGGCCCAGCTCTGAATCTTTCTTCCATATATATCTAAGATTTGTACAAGAATTCAAATTTAATTTTCTAATTCGTGAGAGTATCCCAGCATCAGGCTTTTCACCAACATCTCCTTCACAAAAGACTAGATTTTCGAAGTCACAAAGAGAGAACTTAAGATTTTCAAGATTGTGCAATTTTTGGACCAAAAAAATTGGAAAATTGGAGCCTCCCACCTCAAAAACTTTAATATGGTGAAAGAAGTCAGCGGGAAACTGGGCATCACTTATCATTGCAATGTCATCCATTTTTGATAACCGCAATTCCTCTAATTTGGGAATGACCTAAGAAACCAATCAAATAAGAAAAAGACAGAGTCAATGTTGCTCTAAAAGGCCTTTTAAAAAAAATGCTGCCCTACAAGGTCAAAAGAAAAAAAAAGTTATTCTTAGTCAACACACACACACACATATATATAAATATGCATGCATAAAAGATATAGATGAAAGCTTTACAAGTTCAGGTTAATGCTCTCCTCAACCCATTAATTTTTACATTGCTTGGACTAGTTTAATTCCGTTAAAAAGAATTTGAGATTTTCAAACACCTAAAAGTGTTTATCCTTTTTTTTCATACATACCAAGCAGTAGTATGCCTTAGGATGCATAATGACGGTAGAGATAATCTTCCTTTAGATGTAATAGATAATCTAAATTTATGAATGTATACATCTTTCAAATCAAACATTAAAGGATCAAATTGTGCCTTGGGCATTCATTTGAAGAAAGTCAAAAGCACTATCTAATCTTCGTACTTTTTAATTTTGTTTAATTTAATCTCTTGATTTTATAAATTACATCAATTTAGTCCCTCCTCCAAATAACATCAAATAACATCCAAATTTGTCATTAAAAGATAACGTCAGCGATGATGTGTCACATTTTGATAACGTGGCATACTCCGTGACATAGAGTGATGACGTGACAAAATCACGTGGTACTATACAACATCGTGGTAGTGCTGATGTGGCATTGACATGCATGTCAGTGCCACGTTGCAAATAAAAAAAAATTCAAAAAAAATTCTAGCACGTCATAAGGTCTAAATCAACATGTCAATGCCCTGTGGTAGGTCAAAAAAATTTTCAAAAAAAAAAATTTACCACATCATAGGGATTAAATTGAACAAGCATATATAATACAAGACCTAATTGAACAAAATTGAAATATTGAAGTACTTAATTGAAAATTAATTTAAAAAATATAAATTTTTAAGTAAATTATTGATATGTTTCTTAATAAGCAAAATATTTAAATATAAAAGATTTACAATGTTAACAAATATATATAAATAATTTTTTTAATTTATTATTTTTACAAAAGCTAAGTTTAAATTCTCCATCGATAAAAAAAAAATTTGAAAAAATTTCATACTTAAAGTCAAATTTAAATGAATAACTTGTATTACGTTAAAATAAAACAATATAAAATGACTAAATATATTGATTTAGTTACAACTTCTATAATTTACAAATACACATTCTTTGAAAATTATTCAACTCTTACCCAATTTACCTTTTATTTAAATTTACTCAAAATTTCTTATAATACGATTTTATTTAGATTCAAATATTACAATTAAATTTTGTTAAATTTAAATTTAAATTATTAATTTGAATTTACAAAAAATTTATTAATAAAATAAAATAATATAAATATTTACAATTATAGTTAACTTTATCAACCATAAATGCAATCTTTAAAATAAAAAATTTCAACTTAAAAAATATAACTTGAAATATTAAACAAAATAAAAATATAAAAAATAAATAAATAATTAAAAAAGTGAAACTCAGATTTTATGATTGTAATAAAAGTTTATCATGTCCAAATTAAGCAAGTTAAAATGAGAAATTATTTTTACAATAATTGCTAACTCCATATCTCCGTCATTCAATTTTTTTTTTTAAAAAAATTAAACCAATATATTTTACTATTTTGACTTTAGCTCAAATTAAAAACTAAATTAAATAAATTTCATATTTTTATATTATTATAAATAAAAAAATATTTAATTATTTTATATTTTTTTATTTTAACGTAATATAAGTTATTTATCTAAATTTGACTTCAGGTATAAAATTTTTTTAAAATACTTTTTATAGAAAGAGAATTCAAACTTAATTTTTGTAAAAATGATAGATTAATTTACATACTCTAAAATCAAATAAACAAATAAAAAATATTTATATATATTTTTTAACACCATAAATCTTTTACACTTAAATATTTAACTTATTAATAAATATATCAATAATCTACTTAAATATTTATTTTTTTAATTTAATCCTTTAATATCTCAATTTTGTTCAATTTAATCTCTGTTATATATTTTTGTTCAATTTAATACCTATACCATGATAGTTTTTTTTTAAATTTTTTTGATATGTAACGTGACAATAACATGTCAGCATGTTAGTGTCACGTCTTCGTATAGTGCCACATGACATTGCCACGTCATCACTCAATGCCTCATAACATGTCACATCATTAAAATATGACACATCAATACTAACATCATCTTTTAACAGCAAAATTGAATGTAGTTAAAGACGAGACTAAATTGACGCAATTTTCAAAATCAATGGACTAAATTGCTTCGATTTTTGATACATAGACTAAATTAAACAATGTTGAAAAGTACAAAAACTGAATTGGTCTTTTGACCATTTCTAAATAGATAAAACTAAATACAATAATTCTTTATGCAAGAAAATAAATTTTCACCAAAATAAATTTTCAACATAAGAAAATAAATTTTCACCAAAATGGTATAAATAAAATGTTTAATGATATCGTAATCTAATACAAGTTTTGTGTTGCAGCCTTAATGAGCTTCTAATGGCCCAAAAACCAAAAAGTTGTTGTCTAAGAGAAAGACAAGTGTAAAAGATATATGATAATCTATTAAGCTGCTATTTAGAAAATATAGAATGAAGGGAGAAATTTAATTAATTAAACTAGTTTTTTTTTTTTTAAAAGCAATTAATTAAACTAGTTATTACGGTAGTTCATAGTATGAAATAGTACTCCCCCTTTTCTTTTTCTTTGTTATTTTTTTAGATATCCCAAAATCAAGTTTATTTTTCTTAGACACTTAATAGTCTCTTTTTTTTTATATTACAAACTTATTTTTTTTATGATTTATTTTATTTTTTCATCTTAAAAAATATTGAACACCCATATCACAAAAAAATTTTCAAATTTTAAAATAAAATAAATCAAAGTCAAAAGTATTCGTCTTAATCTTCTTGAAAGTCAAAGAGAGACAAAGAAAATGGAAGGGAAGGAGTATAAGATAAAATCTACTTTTCATAATTTTTTTGGCTTTTTTGTGTTAAAAAGCATTGAAAATCTATATTATAAAAAATTTTAAATTTTAATATAAAATAAATCAAAATCAAATTTTTTTTAATCTCCCTAAAAGTTAAAGGACTAAGAAAAAAAAAAGGAGGGAAGAGTATAAGATAAAGCTAAGGAAATGAATTATATTAAACAACACTATCTTCTCCCATGTTTGGTGTGCAAATATTAAGAGTAGGATAAGATGATTTTTATCATATATTGTATTTGTTGTGGGTAAGATAAAACGTATGATAAGATGATTATTTGTTTCATTAATAGAGCGGAGAGACCATAGCAGTATTTTTAAGAAGGTAGGAATCTGGGAAGGTTTTGTTGGACCAGAAAATATAGAAATGCAACAGATCCTACAACAAAATTGAATTTTAATCACCCTTTTTTAGACGACATTTTTTTATATAACAAAACCTTAGAAAATGCAACTACTTAGACTTTTAACTTCACTTTTTTCACATTTAATAGAAACATAAAAAAAATACAATTTTTACTAATGTATGTAATTTCTATGATTATATTTTATTCATAATTCATCTAAAATTTTATATAATAAAGTTATATCTACAAAAATGTTTTAAAAATGCAAAAAAGAGGTGTTACTAAAAATATTTTAAGTAACATATTTTTAAAATATACTATCATTAAATCAAATTTGTTATAGTGAGAATATTGACAAGCCAAGGGGGAGTCCTTGAAATGGAAAAGTGCTTATTTAAAAAAAAGTGTGTTACGAAAATCATAAAACGGAATGTGATTGATATAAAGAATGTCTAAAAAATTTAAAAAGGACACTGTCAAAATTCACTTATGTGTACTTTAAATTTTATATTTCAAGAATCAAACCTTTTGCATTATTGGTAGGAAAAAGCGTTTTTCATTACAAATTTAATGTTTTTATAAGTTAAAATTGAAATTAATGACGGAGCTAGACATAAATTCTATTAAACCTGAATTTTTTTCATTTAATACATATGCTTCTTAATTTTTATTATTATTAATCGATGACAAATTAAAAAATTTATTATACTTTAAATTTCAAAATTACGTATTACTGACAGATATCGATATGCCATGCATGTGACCCTGTCCATGTTTCAGTTTTGAAATAGTGAAGGTTCAGAATCATACCTCTTCACCCAAGAAAAGTGATTGTCCTTTTATGAATTCCCGTCTGTCATGGATACTAAAGCCTTCTGAAGCTATTATTATCTTTATTAAAGTAGAACAAGCTGTCTCCAATTTTTTCAACATCGGCCAGAGTATTGTATGTTGCCCTGGATAGAAACATTTAAGCTCCGTTAGGTTTGCAAGCGACAGTGAAGACACTCGAGGAAACTTAAACCTAACCGGCTGCTCCAATCCATCCCCTGCGGACACAATCTCCTCCACCCCACAACGACTTATTGATAGATATTCGAGTTGGGGAAGATCTTTGGCTATTGATGCTGGAAATAGATATTTCAGACTCTCACAACTCCAAACACTTACTTTTCGCAGATTTCGAAAGGTAAGACTTCCTTGGGGATCTTTATTCCAAACATGCTTCAGTTTTGGTAGATTATAAATATACAATTCCATTAGTTGAGAATCTACAGCATGTATTTCTTTGATATTTAACCCTGCAACCCCAACCTCAAACATCTGTTCTAGTGAATCACATCTCGCCACTGTAAGTGTTTTTAGGCTTTGAAGTACTCCGAACACATTAGATGGAAAAAGAGCCAATAACTCATCACAGCATTCAACATTCATTTCCGCTAATTTGCCAAAGGAACCTGCTAGAAGTTGATCATGAAATATCTTCTTCACATTTCTCAAGCGGCGAAGTGTCATCCTTTCCAAGCTGGGAACTGCAGCCTATATAATTCGTGCCAATGAGTAAAAAGTTACTAGAGTTAATTCATGAAACTAAGGCAAAAGAATAAAGGAGAACAAGAGAGAGCAGTACGAGTGAAAGACTAATTCACCTTCTCATTGAAGAGAGCTTGTATACTGGACTCATATTTCCCCTCCATTTTAGTTTCACTAATAAATTCTTGTAATTTAGGGCAATGCTCAATCTGCAGCACTTTTAGTGATGGGAACCCAATATTATAATTTCCTGAACAACATTTGATGAGATTCGGAAGATTCTTTATTTTTAGGGAGTTTAATTGAGGGAAGCAAATCAAATCTTCCTGTTCTGTTATTTTCCCTGTAAATATTATCTCTCTTAAGGACTTGCAATTTACCATCTCCAACTGTTCAAGGTGTACCAGATTTCTAGCAACAGAGGGAAATAACAGATGTTGTAAGTAATGACAGCCCTTAATGATGATGGTCTTCAAATTCGGAAGGCAAAAACAATAAGTCTCTGAAAGCTGGCTGTGCCATATCCTTTGGGTCTTAATTGAGGACAATCGCAAGCTTGTCAATTGAGGGAACACAATCTGCACACATGTAAAATCCTTTTTCCTTAAAAATCTAGAGAATATATGTGTATATCTTAAAATGTGAAGTCCAAAAAGAACAAGTGTTTTATCTAATTCGATGAAAATATATCAAGTGATCTCAATTTACTTTTGTTACTTATTATATATTAGATAATAAACATTTGACATTACAACTTTTAAGCATAAGACATTAATTCAATTTGGAGTCCAAGTATTTGTAAAAGTCTTAATTAGAATAGGAAAAAAAAGTTTTGAAGTAAAACGTCAGCTACATCACTAAGATATAAACCCAAAGATTCCATTTAGTTAATTTATTTACAACATAAATGTTTTACTTTATTATGTTTATTTTAATTACATTAGTACATATTTATTATTACTTATTATATATTTATTGTTATCTTGTTTAAATTTCAAAAAAAATTATATATTTATTGTTATTATTATCATTTAATGATGAAAAAATTATTATTAATTAATGATAATATTAGTAATACAACAAAATCAAAGAAACTATATTTAACTTATTGATTTTCTTTGAAAAATTTTATGTTTTGATAGGTTCTTCTAAAATTATAATCTTTATTTGTAATTTTTAACCATCCATGACATAAATCATAAGTATCGAGATATCATTGAATTGAATAAAAAATAAAAACAAAAAAAAAAACACAAATACATAAAACTGGTCAACACCTTAGCTTCTTAGACTAACCATTTATGCAAGCGAAAATTAATCAAGTAAAATCACTTCATATTTGCAGTCACTATGTACTCTTAGTTAGATGTAGAAGTTATCATAAGCCATTTGGTTGATACTTTTATTACTTGCTTTTCACTTTTTGAGGAATTTTTATAAACTGAAGGCAAAAAAAGGAAAAATTAATATCATAAAAGATTTAAAATTAACAAATAGTTAAAATGTAACGCCAATAATAACACAGTTGGTTTATAAAGTATATGTTTTGTATATAATCCTCGAACATGTTTTGTGCTTCTGAAATAGAAAATAGCAAAAGTGTTAACCAAATAAAATCTAAATTAACTTGTACGTGCTTTTTTCTACTATCATGCTCTTCAAATTGCCCCAGCTAATAATCAAAACTATGAAAAATAACATCACTCTCTATGGATGCAAAAGCCAAACAATCAATAGCCAGCATCAGAGTTTTATCCTTTTGGTCTCTAACATTTAGCAATTATGATATGAATAAAAGCAAAAGTTGGAAAATGAAATGGGAAGCGAAACCCATATATATATGTGAAATGTATAATTAAGCCATTGAATACTCCCTAAATAAATAAATACCTGTTTATTGAAAAGGGGCTTGGTGCTTGTATTCCCCTGCTCCTGCTGGGATGTGGAACTCATCTTGTCTTCGGAGCAAAAGCTAATGAGCTGCGGCAGATCTTGGAGTGTCATGGACTGTAATTGAGAAAACTGAGTTTTCTCCGTTGCTATATACTGGACTTCCAAACCATTTTGGATGTGAAGTTTCTTTAAATGTGGAAAATCTTCACCAATATTCAACTCAGCAACTACATTCTTGATACCTTCAAGTTCATCTAGATACAAATCTTCTGTCTTCTTCAACAACATTTTCACCCCATGATCCAAGTAAATGCTTGTATCTAACTTGAATCTCAGTGTTCTTGAGCATTCATACTCATCGTCCCAATCCCATGCACCATCACCTATAAAAATCTTGTATCTGTCCAATGTCTCACTGAACAGGCATTCTGGAATTATTTGGGCATTCGGAATACCAGTATACAAAGTGGTTAGATAAGACAAACGCTTCAATTCCTCAAGACTAGCATTTCTTCTTTCACTACCAAGTACTTCATCATCCCATCGAACAAAGCTATCTTCCAAATATAATTCTTCTAATTTGGACAAATTGGATAAGATATTTGGTGGGATGATTTTGAGTTTAGTACAATGACTCAAATCTAACAACCTTAACCGAGTCAATTGTGCTATCTCCCTGGGTAGCGCTTTAATATCTGAGCCTGCAAGGCTAAGGATTTCTAATTTCTTGAGCTTTCCAATAATGGTTATGTCTTCCAGCGCACATCGATTTAAACGCAACGTGTGAAGGTTTGTTAGGAGATTAATTGACACAGGTAGAGATTGAAACTGCATTCTAGCCAAATGTAGGACTTTGAGTCTTTCTGTTCCCCGGAAGAAGTTTGCTGGAATATGCACTGAACCTTCATTGTTCATAAAGAAGAAGGAAAGATGTGAACACTTTAACTCATCAGGAAGCTCACTGATATTAGGAGAACTTAAAAAAATCACACTGCAATTTTTCATTCTCTCCTGATCAGGCCACTCTTTTTGCACATCACCATCTCTCAACACAAACATATGGTGGTCCCTTGATGCAATTGATATGGCAACATCCCGAACAACATCATGGATGTCAAACTGCTCATCATTATAACTATCAAGCAACAAACAAGACGCTTTGAGCTTACTCACCACTGTCAACACTTTATTTCTTGCTTCTTTTATTGTGTTGATACCACGAAAGGAACCCAAACCCATGATGTAAGACAACAAGCATTCAACGGAACCATTATGACCAATTAAACTACAAAGCAAGAAAGGGATCTTAACTTCCTCATCTTCTAAATAATTGTAACTCAACTCTATAGGTAAATAGACACCCGCTGTTATCCCTTTGCTTCTTGATGAGGGCCACTTTAGTTCACGCAAAGCATTCTCCCATTCAAACAAACGTTTGTTTCTCAAAGCCCTTGCAACTGTTGCGATGGCGATCGGCAGTCCCGCACATTTCTTTGCTACCTTGATAGCTGTAGGCTGCAGATCACAACTTTCAACACAGTCACCAGCCATCTTTTTAAACAGGTCCCAGGCTTCGTTTTCATTTAAAAGACCAACTGCAAAATTTTTCTGAGTTTCCATCCCACTTGATAAAACATCGAGATGCCTAGACGTTAGCAGTATCTTGCATCCCTCATGTTCATTTCCAAAAGGAATCCCAACTTCCTCGAGATCTAATCTTTCCCAAATATCATCCAAAACAACAAGAATCTTCTTCTCTTTCTGCAATCTTTCTCGTAGTCTATGTGCCCTTCCAACCCTACTCTGTTCCTCAACTTTTAAACCCAATAACTCTGCAACTTGGTTTTGAATGTCCTTAACATCAAGGGTCTGAGTTACGGTTGCTATAACTACGGAATCAAATAACTTGCCCTCCTTGACTTGTCTAGCAACTTCTTTGACTAGCGTGGTCTTGCCAACGCCACCCATCCCGTGCACCCCTACAATACTGAAACTAGGTTCTTTCAGCGCCTCCATGATTCCATTGAAAACCAGCGTTCTTGACTCGAATGCTTCGAAATCTTTAACAGATGCGACCGTGGTACCTTGTGGAACTGCACGATACGAAACCCTATCAAATTTGCCCTGTTTGAGTAGCTCCGCGACAGCCTTCGCCTCCTCTTCGGCATCCACGCTAAGCTTGTAACGAGTCCAGAAACTAGGACACAAGCCAAGGAAACACTTTTTCTTTGCTTTTTCTTCATCCTGCATTACTTTCTCTACTTCTTCAGCGATCTTCTTGTTGACAGTAGTCAGCCACGTATAGACATCGTGTTCAATCTCTTCCCCATTCCCCTTAGCAGTATCAACAGAATGCTGTACTCTTTCTCTTGCATCCTTCAGGCTCTCAACTTGATTCTTGAGGGTCCTGACCTGGTTCTCATGATTGCAAAGGTATTTGAAATGGTTTTTTATGGTAGAGGTCGTGTACGCTGCAGCTGCAGTGACAATGGAGCTAACGACGCCAACAACAAAGTCCATTTTGTTTTCTTTTTGTTTTTTGTATTTTGTTTTTCTAAGTTGTGAGTAGCAAAACTGAAAAAAGAAAAGCTATGGGTAAAACATAAAAAGAAGACAGAGAAACAGGGGAGGAAAACCAGAAAAGAAAATTACAATGGAAGGGGAAGAAAGAAGAGCCTCTTATACGGCAAGCACAACCAAAGGGCCTAAAATTGAAAGGGTTTAGAGTGGCGTACCTCCACAAAAGATGAGAAATTTTCCCTTTCTTCACCTTCACTGATGAGACTGAAGAAGAGAAGGATTCTTGAAAATATTACTTCAGCAATTAATTCTCCCACTCATCAAGGGGCAACGAGATTAAGTTGACATAGGCTAAGAGTAGCCTAAGAAAGTTTTATTTTGGGAGAAAACTGGAGAACAGATGGGCATTGTCCCTAGGCAGTCTATACGACATGACAAGAAGAGTGCAGAGACTGCCAATTGCTTCTATGTAGAAAAACATGTGATGGCCAACGAGGCAAGTGTCTACTTTGTCAGTGCGATTGCGACATGACAAGAAAGTACAGAAACCGCCAGTTACATTCAAAAGAAAGTGTCTAGGACGCTAGGAAGGATTGGACGGTCATGACACAGGACCATGTTAGGTGACGGTCTCCTAGTGTTTGCCTTACTTAGCCATGCCAGAGGTTCAATGTCCTTGTTCCTCTTCTTATTATTTTTCATATTATCCTAAAAATATGATACACAGTGAATATTTATATACATTGATTAATAACTAATTAAAAATATTTTTTTATTAGTGTCAATGAATACCAAACTAACACATTTCAAAAATTTATATTTTCAAGTACAAATTCATTTTCTCTTTACAAACAACGCTGCCAAAGATTAATGACGCGATAATGACTTATTTTCTCCAATAGTTGCAGTGTCTGTAATACTAGTTAAGTTTCACCCAAAAAAGAAAACATATAATAATATTATATATAAATCCAACGCATTAAAAAAGGTTGGTGTGCTAAAAATGCTGGAGAGGCCAAGTGTCAGTAACCAATTCGATGTCTCTTGGTTTCGTTATGTTACGTACAAAAAAACATATGTTTTGCACATGAAAATTTGTTGTTTAGTAAATTTTTAATTATAATTTAACAATTTTAGATTTAAAAGTTTCATTAAAATATAAAATTTAAAAGTAAAAATGATTCAAATCTTATTTTGCTTTAAAAGTGATTTAGTATTATTAAAATTAACAATTAATACAATAATTCATCTCAAAAGAAAATATAAAATCATAATATTATCATAAAAATTATCTGATAAGTAATTTTCCTATCATGTTACGTGAACTTTTACTTTGACTTTAATATTTGATAAGTGAACTTTTACAAACACAAACAAGGACAGAGGCAAAAGCACTAGGGTTGGGAATGCATGAAGACTAATATAGTAGCTTCATCAGATTATTAAATCAATAATTTCACTGTGCAGGACTTTAGCTTAATAACCTTTAAAGAGAACTGTTACGAAAAGAATTTGAATATCATGCTGACAAATACAACAGTGATAAAGTATAAAATATCAAAGATGAAAAATATAATTAAAAATATAAATATTTTTAATTCTGTTTATAAAATTAATTGTTCTATTTTTAAAAATACTGCATATAATTATTCTTTTTGACCCAACATAGTTACAATTTTTTCGTGACAACAGGCGGAGAAGGCCACTTGCTATTATAATTTATACGAACGTGAGTTACACATGGTCAAAAGTTTCACTTGGTTCAACAATTAGGGACGGCTGTTTTTGCTTTCAATGCGATCACGTGGACTGGGTCGACTGGGTCTCAAGTTTTGTCGGCTGAAGCTTTTTTCAAGTTTTAGGCTTGAAAGAAAATATGGAGGGGGTTATGCATGTATTTATTAATTTTTTGATAAATTTAATCAGTTTAATTTTACTTGTTCAACATCTTTAATGAATCTATTAATTTTAAAAGAAATATTCTCATCCTTTCATGAATCTAACAGTTTTTGCTTTCAATGTTGTCAATATCTTTTTGCATATGTATGAATATATTATTATATTTAACAATGTGATTTTTCAAAAAAATATAAATTTAACATAAAGTTGTAAAAAAGTGTAATAATTAATAATTATTATAATGGTATAACTTGAGGAACCCACTATTTTGTGGCCGACATTAAAAGAAATAAAGGTTCATACATAAAGTAATTATGTGCTTTTGCAAAAGAAAATTGTGAAAGTCAAGTTTAAAGACCTGATAATGTGAAAACAAGACTTTCCCTCGGCCCTACTTCTGCTTCCAATTATTTTATTTCTAACTTCTTTGTTTTAACTATGTATTAGAAACAATGTGTACTAGATTTTAGATATCGGATTCTCCCTTTACGTCTATTTTGTATTCAAGTGTAGATGTAAGTCCTACTCTCTTATCTCGACCTAGACCTCCCATAGCTCTTACGAATAAATAAAATTTCACTTTCATCAACAAAAAATAAAAAACTTTTATTCTTCACGAAATATTAATCAGGACTTTTAAAGATTAGTCTAATCATGACATGCTAATTTATTGTAATGAATTTTTATTCAAGTTAATATTATACACTATTACTTCTATTCATACCAAAATGATTGGTTTTTATATTTTTTTATTATTATTTTTTAAAAATCATAAACATGTTAAAAAAATATAATTTGTAATTTTTTGAAATAAAAATGTTTAAACATATTTTTTTACAAAAAAAATTTTATATAATATTTTAAAAATAATTATTTAAAATTACATTTATTTGATAAAAAATCAAATAAGAAAAAGTATAATGTAACGAGGGTACGTTCTTCAAGCCTTTTATTAGAGAAGAAACCAATTTTAAGTCACGATCATGCTTTCATTATTTTATATTTAAATTTTTATGAAAATGTTAATTATATTTTCTTTTCAAATATATGAATAATGTATAGTGTTATATATTTTTTATATATACTTATATACATTTTTTAAAAAAATTAAGCTTTTATTAAAGTATAGTCAATGGCCAATTAGCCATTTGGCTTATTCAGTACAAAGGTAAGAAAGAACAGGAGATAAAAAAACCCACTGATTTCAACTAATCTAGATTGTGAGGCTGTCTAGATTCCGATTTGGGACATATTCTCTGTTACAAGCTCTCTAGATTTTACATATTAGTCTCACTACTCATCCAAGGCTTAAATTGTCCAAAGTCCCTCGCATATGCTGCATGGTTGTGCTGTCCAAACTCCACAATTGATGCGGTATGCTATTGCCTGTCCGAACTCTACTTTGGATGCACATTTTGATTCAATAAAATAACATTTTGATTATTAATATTTATAAATATTATATATTTTAAACATTCAATCATTAAAAAATAGTAAATTTTTCACTCGGTACTTCACATTAATATATATATATATATATATTAAAAAAATTATTTATTTTTGCTCATAGTCATAAATTGAGACATAGTTTAGTAATTTATTAAGTACATGAAAAACATAGGAGGGTAAATAACCCTATAATATCTAGAGAATTTAAACTTAACATGTACAGATACATTCGTTGATGCATAATAAATTCTAACTAATTAACCATGTTGTCCGAATTTAAACAATTAGTTAAGTTCGAACAATTAGTTAACTAATTAACATGTCCAGGTACATGAAATCAGCCGTGCGTTGCACATGGACCGCTTTGCACCCCTTCTCTTTGCTTCAACATCTTTTCTTTCTATTTATCTGCTCTCCACATGGTAAACCGTGACCTCTTTGCACCCCCTTCACTTTCTCTCTCTTTGCTTCGACATCTGTTTTCTTTCTCTCTCTACATTCCACTTGGTCAATTCTGAAAACTCCCATTGGGGTTTTCTTTTAAATATATTAGACTATTATCCTTATAAACTCAACATAAAATGATAAGGTATCGATAATGCAATTAAATTCAGAACTCAGTAAAATAAAATCTATCTTTAATAAAATATTTTTAAGTATTTAGAAATATCTCCAATCCATTGCTCTAATATCAAATCTTCACCTAAGATCTACGGAGTATAAATCTTGCAAACAAAATACTTATATAGAAGGATAGATAGAAAGTAAATTTGAGAAAACTAATATTTAAAACAATATTAAAAATTTGAAGTTTTGAAAACAAATTTGAAATAGAAATATTGAAACTTAAGAGCAAGAGAATAAGAAAATTTGAAACTTTTATTTCAGAAAATCTTTTACAGAGAAATTCATAAACCTAGCTCTGCCTTCTTCAACACAAGGGAGTCGCCTTCTTACATGATAACAATATTGAAAATTGTTACAAAGTTTCATTAAAATTTCGATAGTTTCCATTATCTTTTTGAATTTTGACGAAAATGCCTTACAATCTTTAAACGTGCTTCGTTTGCAAGTTTCTTTTTTAATTTTGTTGAAGATGTTGTACAACTTCGCAGATGCGCTTCATTGTCCTTTTGACATCTTGATGCACCGTTAGTCTTGTGGCCCTGAGAATCAAGTGGCTTTTTTTAGGAGTCATGTGCCTTCTGACATGCTTTTGCGAAAGATGCTTTTGAAAGTGTTTTGTGTTTTTTTTTTTTTTATTATTATTATTAGAGTGATGGCTCGCTTCACGTGGATGTTAAATTTTTTGTTAAAAATAATTTCAAATATGCTAATGTTGATTGATCAATTAATTAATATATACTAATGTTGATTGATCAATTAATTAATAATTTCAACTATTAAAGACGACGGTCTTGAAACGGTATGGTGATGCAATGTGATCTATAGTACCGATTGTTCGTAGAGGAAAAAAGCTTAGTTTATTGTTGCAGGAACTTCAACTCCTGCATGAACAGTGGGCAATAGGAGGCAGTTTATTAGCAATAACTGAGTAATCATTCACTAACAAAGAGCAGAAAAGGATTGAAAGATAAATCATTTTAATTAAAAAGGAAAAATATCCAAAATAAATTTAAGAGACATAGCGCATTTTATTTATTTAACTGTTAACGTTTCGGTTGAGAAATTTTAAATATTAATATGTTATTTATAATTTAATTATTAATATATAAAAATATTAATATTTTATTTATTGATTTAAATATAATTATAATTAAAATATTAATTAACTTTAATTAATTTTTAAATTTAAAGTATTAATTTTTTATAATATATAATTAACAACTTAAACTTTTTATTTTAAATTCTTTTTTACAATCATAAGGGATATTTTGATCCTTTCAATTTTAGAGACTATTCCCCCAACTATGAAATAAAAAATATCATAAAAAGTTTAATTAAATTTTGATTTTTGGTGATTTTAAAGAATAGATATTTCGGAAGATATTTGCCAATCAAACTATGGAAAAAAAAATTTATGGGTGGAAAGTAAAAGGAAGTGAGAAGCCGACAAAAGAGAAGGGAACGAAAAAAAGAGCAAGCGAAAAACAAAGAAAGGGAAAAAGATAACAAATTTGAAGCATTAAGTTATTGCCAATTGAAGTGTGAAAAAAAGACTCAACTCTTTATTGTATCTTTCTTTCTCTAGAATAATCTATAACATAAGTTCAACGAGACTTTCAGAGTTAACCAGGTGGAGGGTCGAGAGAGTGAAAGGGAAACGATGTTAAGCAAAGAGAGAAAAGAGAGGGGGCGCAAAGGGGTCAAAGTTAACTGCGTGAAGGGTAAATAAAGAGAAAGAGAAAATAGTTAAAGCAAAGAGAAGGGTGCAAAAAGTCCGTGTGTTGCACATAGATAATATTCTAATTACATTTAATAATAAGCCCTCGTTGATAATATATGCATCACAAACCATCGAATTTTATTAAACAAAAATATAATATATTTGTCCAAACTAAAAGGAAAAATCAAGTTTTCCCATTTTTGTTAAATGTTTTATCGTTTGACTGTAGAATATCATTTTATAAATAACTAAAAATAAATTTTTTAAAAAAATTTAAATAACTCTTTAAAATTATAAATATTTATTTTTAAAAATTTTTAATTTGTAAATTTACTTATCAACGAAACGACACTTTGAGGAATGTGAAAGGTTTTGGGTTTTTTTTGAAGAAAAGCGGAGGAACGCTTTGAGGTGGAGGACATGAGAAGAGAAGGAAAACAACAAAGCAAGAGGAAAACAAAGAAGGTCGGGTTAAACAACAGGGCAAGCTGTACAGCACTGACTCTCACACCAGAGCGTTGCATCATGTATCAGAATCATAGGTCACCCAAGGCACAACAGGATGATGACGTGCATCAAATAAAACACATGGGGTCGGGGCCACTTGCTCAGTTATTATTGTACTACAAAGTTTAAAACGGGAGAGCTTTTCTTTCACGTGTGAACAGTATACTGATTGTTCAAAATAAAGAAAGACTTGACCAAAAGTCTTCGTTTTTAAGCACACGATTTCCATATTCCCTTGTGATGCAATGCAAGTCTTCATTTTGTATGGTCTCCAGTGAAAGTTTGATCCTCTCTGTTCTGCTTCCATTTGCTTTCCTCTCTGACACTCTCTCACCAAGCTTTTTCATGACCGTTGAATGTGTGCTGACTACTTTGTACATTATGGCGTGCTCGATTATTTTGTGATAAAGACAAGACGGGATAGTTTTCATTGACGTGTGCAGACTGGTTTTGTCCATTTATAAGGGAAGACTTACCAAAAGTGAGTCTTCATTTTTACCTTATCACTAGAATGGTGCCGCGCTTCGGGTGGGTGCTGAATTTTTTATTAAAAATAATTTAATATTATAAATAATAATAATAATAATTAAAAAAAATAATTTAAAATTTTAGAAGATTATAAATAATAGTTATAATGATAGTTTAAAGATAATTATTTACAAAAAAATTTAAAATATTTTCTCTTCTCTTATTAAGCAAAATTTTTTATTTAAATAATTTTTTTGAAAACATTTAATTTTTTAGATCTTAATATATGCTAATATTGATTTAATCATATTTTGGTAATTACATGATTCTAATAGTAAAATCAAATTCATATTGTGAAAATATAATATTTTAAAAGTAATTATTGATAAGCTACATAATAGATACAATAAAATTATTAGAATAAAATAAATATTTTTTGAAAGTCAAAATAAAATGAATATTAATTATACTAATTAATTTTTTTGAGTTTTAATGATGAAATTTTCTAAATGATCTTCAATTTTAATTAATACTTTTTATCTTTACCTTTAAAATTATTTAAAATTAATCCACTTTATGATTCCTATCATGCCTCATTAAAATTTAAAAATTTATTTCAATTCAAATTTGAATGAAATCTGCAAATATTCACCACAAAATTTTATTTTATAAAAAATATATATTTCTTAACACATGAAGCACTGTTAGCTTCAATTTATTATAAACCAAAACACCATCACTCAATGGAAAAAAAAACCTCTTCTAAAGCTAAAGAAAAAAAATCCCCTGTTGATAATCTTAATGTAACTGACTCTACTAAAATCATTTCAAAATTCTTTTTAAATTAATTATTTTAAATTAACTACATATTAATAAAAAAATTATAAACGTAGTCAAATGTGGAAGCCCCTTTTATCCTTCCTTTTGCTTATATTATAGATAGGAAATATGAGTCATACATGGTCAAAAGCTTGACATAGTTCAAGAATTATCTTTGTGGCCGACATTGAAAAACTAAAGGTTCATGGAAAAAATAGATAAAGTAATGTGCCCTTGAAAAAAAAATAATTGTGAAAGCCAAGGTTCAGAGAATTGATAATGTGAAAACAAGACTTTCCCTCGGCCCTACTACTGCCTCCAATTATTTTATTCCTTCCTTTATAGTTTTAACCATGTACTAGAAAACTATATGCAAACTAGATTTCAGATATTGGACTTTCTATATTGTGTTCAAATTTAAATGTTCAAATTTAAATGTTAAGTGAACTTTTACTTCGGTTTAAACTCATTAACAAGTCTTTCATTCTCTTCCTCCTTTGTGACCAAGGAATCTTTGTTTCATGCTTCACTGGATCAGCCTTTGAAGCTATGGGATTTGGATTTTCAATTGGAAACAAATTTCTTGCAGCTAAGTATCTGAGGATAAAAAAAAAGAAAGACTTAATCTCCTTTCTTGGTGGTTCGCTGATATGTTTTGTCAACTTAAAATTAATTGGTAAATGCAGAGAGAGAAAGAGAGAACTGAACAGGGTACGGGCTAGCAAACAGAGTTCAACAGCATGGTAGCACCCACGGTCTACACCTAGAGAGAGAAACTAAATCCCACAACTTATAAAATTTTAGGATGTTGTAAACAACTCAAGATTTCACTAATAAATGGTTTTTCAATTTTTTTCAAATAATTAAAAAAAACAATGAAAGAAAATACTAGCAAAACAGAGTAGCAACGCTCTCAGCTCATGTTTTGGAGGAGTTCATTTATCCAGAGCACTTTTATAGAGGCCTTAAAAGGCAGCAGAAGAACAATTTTTTTAGAAGTTCAAATAAAAAAATTTGTTGGGACATTCCAATCAAAAGTGGGCCCTGCCATTAAACAAGCTGATGGAGACCTCTCTTTGGGATAAGACGTGTTTGAAATATCAAGAGTGAAAATCAGAGAGAGATTCATACTACAGTATTCCAGGGGAATGGACTTATTCATAAGAAATGTGTATGCTACATCTATTACAACAGATAAAAGAAAGTTAACTTTAAAATTTTAAATATCCACGAATATTTATATAACAGTAACTCATTTACATTCTTAATAATTATTATTATCAATAATATTCTCTTTATTGCTTCGCATAATCAAGAGTTAGGTACGGAGTTATGTGTCTTTATGGCCCTTGTTGTATCTTGACATCAAGGTGAGAGTAAGGTGATCAAGACTATTTTCCCTTGAAGAAGTATTTGTCCACTCATTTGAAGAAAAGATCATTATTCTCTTTTCCCCCATTGTTGTTGAGAGCGCAGCAATGAGTAATAGGTTTGAGATTTCATCTTGGAAATTTTTTAGACTAGTGAGAAAGGGAAGGACCTGTTACGCCTCTTTAATTTTATTTCTTCCTCATCAGCTTTAAATCTAATATATTAAAACACCGCCATTTTATTCGTTCCTATATAACCTTGACTGACTTCATTTAACATACAATTTTGAGTATTTTATAATATTCTTTTACACTTCTAATTATACGTTATTAGCAATATTTTCTTATATTCTTAATTTGCTTATCTCTTAGAATTTGAATATATGTGTTTCCGTTTTATTCTTTGCTTATTTTCTACCTTATGATTGTAATATTTAACATTCTTTGTAATATATTTTTCTTTTGTTCAGATATATTATTACTATCAATTATTGTTTTACAACTTCTTGCAAAATAGTTTCCATTCCTTAGCAATAAAACATTGATGTGTTTTTATCTTGTTATGACTTCATGTTACGAGTTTTTCATATTATAATGCCAGGGTCATTTCAGTATCAAAGCCCTGTTTAAAAGAGCACTGTCCACTCCTGTTTCATCTGAACATTCCCTCTACTTCCGTCCTCCATTCTCTGTTTCTTCTTTCACTTGGTTGCAGTTTTGCTACTGGGATTACTTACATTACTCCCTGTTCAACAAAACCACCCCCGACCTCTCCTCCCTCCACCCTCCAATCTCTCCAATCCTTCTTTCTCCACCATAAGAGGACAACCAGGTAAAAATAAAAAAGAAAGGACTCTGTTGTGTGCATATTAGCATACACACCATCAAGTAGATGCAGATAAAACAAGAATATGTAATTTAAGACAAACGTCCATATAACTTAAACTGATTCTAAAAATATAAACTTATTGATTATAACTTCAAACTGAATTTTTGCATGAGCTGCATTTGTTCTTCTTGTCTCATAGTTAGATTCCTATACACTCAACTATATCAAATTTCAAAAGACTTGTCAATTTGTCATAAGAAACTGTTCATCCAAATATGTGGCATGTAATAGTGCTGTTGGTCTAAAGGATAGCATAATGTGTGAAGAATACAATTTTATGAAAAAAAAAAAGGAAACATAAACAAAAAAAATATTACGAAGAGCAATCTCATGTCTATGATAAAAACAAACAATATTATTTGATGAATCATGTCAATAAGAATAACAAAGAATATTATTTGATGAAGTTTATATTATTTAGAGAGAGAGAGAGAGAGAGAGAGAGAGTTCTCAAATGTGCAAGATGTGAAGATACGTAACATTAACAGGGTCTTGAGCAATGAAATTTAAAATGCAAGACTAGACAACAATAAGGGATCAAGGGTTTCTTTCTCTAGAGTGACATGCTGGAAAAAAGTGAAAAGTAATGGATGTACGATCTAAGAGGATACATGGAGGTCACAGCGGATCTTAAATAACATGAAGTCTTGCCTTAAATCTAAGAAAACATAATACAGGGTTCGAAAACAAAGCTAACAAATTTCAAGGGTAAAGTAAAAAACCAAGCCAATATTAATTATTGAAAACAACCTAAGCATTTAAGAGATCAAGGAACTCTTGAGCTCTATTTAACATATCACAACCTGCTGATTGAACAAAATTCTTTAAGACATATTAATTAATTCTGTTTGGCCTTCAGATTATGCATTTAATCAAGAATTAATTCTATTGGAGATGACTATTCTTTCAATTTCATTACCTTGTCACATTTGATGCGACCACATGATAACTCCAATCATTTTAATGAATATCATGTAAAAGTAGAATGTAGAAACGTATGTTCACCAAAAAAAAAAAGTACTAGCAAAAACATATTGCTCTATTGGACTTTAAATCCCTCAGGCATATGACAAGTTAGTAATACCTTTTTAATTAATGACAAAGAATGTGTGAATTAATAGTGAGATGTCAAGCATGTTGCACCATACGTAATATAGGAATTCTAATAAAAAAATGAGAGACTCGTTGCTTGCACATGATTTTAGTGGAAATGTAACGTTCGGGGTTGTGACTAGCATAATAATTTAAAAAATAAAAAAAATAGACACAAAAGAAACTTGAATGGTTTACCATCGTCCATTCAGGTCAAAAGGCATTAGGCAAGGTGGCTGGCATAAATACTGAACTGAGTATCTTGTAGCGTTAGGTAGCGAATGATGCGGTGGAGTGAACATTCAATTTACCATAGATGTCCTCTTGATTTCTGGAACCAGTTTGCTTGCATGTCCTACTTAAATTTCACCTTAAAGCTTTTCTATTCTTTTCTGGTACAACCTCAAAGCTATTTCGGAACCCAAATAATCATCTTTAAGAACTTTGATAAAATAACACATCTATAAACGTGATTAAACAATTAACGTAATTAAATCACTTGATCAAGGTATGATACCTTGAAATGTTAAGTGAAAAGAAACGTGTTTGGCACTTTGATCGAGGCAGCTTGTTTGTTATTTTAATTTGTAGGAAACACGAGTCATACATGGTCAAGAGCTTTACATAGTTCAAGAATTATTTTTATATATTGAACTTAATAATGTGTTAAATGAAGTTGTAAAAGAGTATAATAATTAATAATTAATCTATTTTCAAATACACAAGGTGCCAAACACTCTCTCTTTGTGGCCAGACATTGAAAAACTAAAGGTTCATGGAAAAAAATAATTGTGAAAGCCAAGGTTTAGAGAATTGATAATGTGAAACACGACTTTCCCTCGGCCCTACTTCTGCCTCCAATTATTTTGTTCCTTACTTTATAGTTTTAACCATGTGCTAGAAAACTATATGCAAACTAGATTTCAGATATTGGACTTTCCTTTGAGTCTATGTTGTGTTTAAATTTAAATGTTAAGTGAACTTTTACTTAGGTTTAAACTCATCAACAAGTCTTTCATTCTCTTCCTCTTTTGTGACCAAGGATTCTCTGACTCATGCTTTACTGGATCAGCCTTTGAAGCTACGGAATTTGAATTTTCAATTGGAAACAAACTTCTTGCAGCTATGTATCTGAGGATAAAAAAAAAAAAAAGACTTAATCTCCTTTCTTGGTGTTTCGCTTATTTGTTTTCTCAGCTTAAAATTTTTAATACTTGTTTTAGTTAACAGAAATTTCTTTTTAATTATTTTTATCCACTCATGTTGGTGGTCTACAATTGGTGAATATTTGATGAAATGGGTCGATGAGATGCTTCATTAGCGACACGGTTATCTCCTTATTACTTTTCTCTGTTAAATGTTTGAAGAACTGATTTAATTGAGGGCTTGAACAGTAAAGCTCTATTTTGGCTGGTTCTATTTATTTGTTGATTTGGCCATTATATGTAATTGGAAATGTGATGAACTGTGTCCTTGCATTTTTTCCCCAGGTTCATCATGGTGGAGCTGGAACTACTGCAGCTGGTCTCAAAGCTGCGGTAACCTGCTGTTCCCAAGATTATATTCCTCTGATCATTTCTCCAACTTTTTAAAGCATCTTTACTCTTTTATTCAGTGTCCAACAACCATTGTACCTTTCTTCGGAGACCAGCCTTTCTGGGGCGAGAGAGTGCATTCCAGAGGAGTAGGTCCTGCACCCATTCATGTTGAGGAGTTCTCACTTGAGAAGCTGGTTGCTGCAATAAAATTTATGCTGGATCCTGAGGTATGATGAATTCCCTACAGAATAAACTTTGAAATCTGCATGAGGTCTTATTATTATGAACTTTCCATTATATTAACCAGTTTTGGTTTAGGCATCAGCTTTGTATTTAACTTATAACTTTTTAGTCATTTTTATCTGTAAAAGAACAGCAGCCATGTGGTAAGGTTTCTATCTTGCTTCTTTTGAGGTTTTGGGAGGTTGACCCATTATGTGATGGTTTGGTTGCTTTATTAGGACCTTGAGGTCATGGGATTAAGTTTCAAAAAGAGTCTCTCTACAAAGCCAGGGTTTATGGCTACAGCTTTGTTCTGCCCTGAATAATTTGTGTCTTTTAGCAAAATTACCAGATTGCTTTACACACAGAAACCATATTGCCCTGCTTTAATTACTTGCTTTTTGCTTCAATGGAAAACAAAAAAATCAATGTTAGCATACAACAATAAAAATATGTTTGAAGAATTAAACATTTAGAGTGACATAAATCAAGAATGCCTTTATATTGTCATGCTTTAAGTTTTCCCCTGTAATCTACAAGCTCACCTTTAGCTTTAACCAAACACAATATTGTTTTTGTTGTTTGTTTTACCTTATAGCAAAAATAATTACAGAAAGAAAATAGTAAAAATGATGGCAAAATGGAGCAATGATGATATGGTCCAAATCCATGATGATGCAAAATCTGACAACTTTTTCCTTTTCCTTTCCACTAATGAGTGACAAAGCTGTTATTTAACAAATGATAGTGTTCAAATTTTAGGCAAGAAGAGACATTTCCCAACCAGCCAAAGAAAATGGGAAATTTAGAAAAAAAAAAAAAAAAACAAATTTAATTGGAGCTTAGTGAGAGGACATATGAACATATATGCTTAAGTATTTTCACCATGTAAGTGGTTTTGAGAGTAGTACATGGTATTCTAACTTTTTTGAATGTTGTGCCGAAGAAGTTAAACACAAATTGGTTTCATGCAGGTGAAAAGACGTGCTGTGGAGTTAGCAGAGGCGATGGCAGGTGAGGATGGAGTAGCAGGTGCAGTAAATGCCTTCTATAAACAATTTCCTGGCAAAAAGTCCAAGGATGAAAGCAAGGCAGCCCCAACTCCTTCAGGAGTATTTTCTATAAGACGTTGTTTTGGTCGCACATAACGTAATCTTCAAGCTTCTTCTTCAGCAGTTTGCACTTCCTTTAATGGAGTGAATGATTTCTTTTGTTGCAGAATTGCATTGCATCTTTGGTCTTTCCTTCCTTGGATGATTTGCAAATTACAAGCTTTTTCTGTCATTGCTCTAGACCGGTCAAATGCTTAGCCGGTAGTAACCTCTCGAGGGTGAAAATGCATGCAATGAGGGTATTTACGAATGTGAAAAAGTTTCCTTCCAATCCAAATTTATTTGAATAAGAATGTTATTTTACATGGTGATGCTGTGATCTCAGTGAAGTCATATGTAGATTAAATGTCAATGTCTCGAGATTTATTAGTTGACAAACTTTTCGGTTTTTCTTTGTATAAAAATATGTTTGGTTGCTAAAAAAAATATTAAATTATAATTTTAACTTTACGTAAGCTGTTTAAGGATACAAATTATTTTAAAATATTTTACAAACAACTGTATATAAATAATAATGATTTTTTACTTTTATTATTATAAATTCACGTTAACATTTTAAAAAGATTGATTTTTAACAAAAAAAGGTAAATAGTAATAGTTTTGATTTTCTTAGTCAAAGCCACCAATGACAAGGAAATAAATTATGAATTTTTTTATTTATGTTATTTTTAGTTTGATATATGAAATTAATATTTGCTCGAGTTTTAGAAGTTGAATTTTTTCAAATACTATTAAGTTTAATATCACATACATTAAAATTTAAAACAATACAATATTTTTAATATCAATTCATATCATATTTAAGTATGAGATTTTTTTATATAAAAATTCTTGATAGCTAATTTAAGAGATTCAAATTACACAAAAACTCATTTCGAATTTACATCAAGAGGTGAAGACTTTAAAAAAGTTAATATCCTCATAATTAGAAATTGTGATAGTTTTTTGAACGTCTTCTATGTAACATGTAACGGTGATAATTGAAACTCATAAGTTACATGCAATAAATGCAACTGAATCAATCATGTCTTTATCCCCACCGGTCACATTCCAGGGACCCAAATTGAAGTGTTTCTACTCCCAGATACGTACTACAGAATGAACATCATTAATACAATTGTAGGCGGCAAAATAGAGATATTTGCTGGCAAGTACCCAACTCTGGAGAAGCTCAAACAGGGAGCCAATTTTGACATCTCTATTCAACAACCATGGACCATCATATATAAGCTGACAGTTGAAAGTAATGAAATGAAATAACCTTCTGGGTTCCAAGGACAGCGGCTGCCAACTAGGCAGCTTCATTCTTCACTAGAGCAATTCAATCTGCAATCAAAAGGCATCTCATCAATCGTCAGTCTATAAATTGCAAGTTTTCCATTATGGATGAAATAAAGTAGACAAATGAAGGATTATGAAATTAGAACAGGTACTTAATTACCATCGGATTTCAATTGAAGGAAAATGAGCCTGTCTCATAGGCACCAAAACATGCATATTGCCTTATTCCAGCTTGGGCAACTAATTGGTAACCTCAGTCACTTCAGAATTTCCAGCATTCTATGATCATAAGAAACAACATATTCAAAGGTACAACCAATTAGTTATGCGGTAAAATACACCAAGTTACATTTTGTAATAAAATTCATTATTAAAGAGAAGACATTAAAAGCTTTATGTCTATAGCTTCAAAGGGCAGAATTATAGCAAAGGCAGTCATTTTCATTTTGTAATCATTAGTAGGCTGATGAAAACTAGGAAAACATAGGAAAATCCTTTAAATTGATGCATACCATTTCTTCGAACAGCTGTTTTATAGTAGTTTTAAGGTCGCCTTCCCACCTTCCTTTTTCTTCCTCCTCTGTCAATTGCACTTGCTTCAGTTTTGGTGTGCTTAAATCTCCTTGACAGAAAATCTTCATTTTTGGGCACTCCCTCACAATCATCTTTCCCAAGACTGGGAATTCAAATCTGTGATCCCCTAAGCAAAAGCTTGCTAGACTTGGTAGACAACTTAGTTGCAAATACTTCAATCGGGTGAAAACAATGCCACCTTCCATTTCATCACCCCCACATGCTATGATTTCCTCTATTATCTCACAATCAGTTATGCTCATTCTCTCCAGTAGCACCAAGCTCTTAGCTGTTGAGCATGCTATTAAATTTATGAATCCATGACATCTTGAAACTTCCAGATTGGTTAAATTTTCGAAAGACACCAAAGATGGCACTAAAGTCTTTAATTTGCCACATTCCACCACTTCAAGAATTCTCAGGTTATAGAAAATTGGTATGGGTCGAAACCCTTCCTCCCAGAGATGTGTTAGCTCTGGAAGTTTAGACAACCTCAATTCACTTAAGCGAGTGAGTGTCAATGCATGTCTTTCCTCATCACTGAGTTCTTCAGACTGGAATATTTGACAGAAGGAAGCATCACTCAGAACTAGCTTTTCAAGATTTGGTAATGACTGGATGAAGCAATATGGAAGAACAGTTGATTTCTCAGGAATGCACATGAGCTCAAGAACTTTCAGTTTCTTGAAACATTTTGTTGAGAGTACTTGGCTATGCCATGTCCCTTTCACAGTATCGTTCTGCTTCAATCTTAAATCTTCTAAAATAGGGAACGTAATCTGAATGATTAACATGCGTGTTAAACAAAAACCAACAGTTGTAATTGGTTAAATTATAAAAGACAAAGAGTTTTACAAGTTTTGTATTCATACCTCATCGACCCAAAACAATGGCTGTTGATTTGAGATTTTAACCTGACTCTCTGTATGTGTTTCTCCAAAGCAAGGACATTCTGCAGCAAATATCTCTACTTTGTGGCATTCAATCACCTCCATTTTTTTCAATGATGGCCATTCTGTGGCAAGTATCTTAGAGTATAAACTTTTCAATTTGGGCAATTTTTCAAGTCTAAGGTATGTCACTCGGGGAAATACAAACTTAGTTTCTGTTTCAACCACAATCGATTGAGTAGTTGTTATTGCATGTGATTGATTAGCAATGAGTGCTTGTGGCTCAAATATTTCTTCTAATGAATCGCAATTCACAATCTGCAATTTGTTTAATGAATCGCAATTCACAATCAACAACATGCTGCTCATCTTTTCTTCTTCTGTCAATCCTTCCATGAGGATTACTTCTTCCATGATCTTACAGTCCAAAATCGAAAGGCTATGGAGTTGCATAAAATGTTTTACCATGAAAGATGGAAACAGATATTTCAAATTGTGACACCCCTGTATCCTAATCCATTTCAAATTGTAAACATGATAAGAGGATGCTAATTGTTGGATATGCCATATCTTTTGAACGTTAATTGAGGACAGATCCAAATCGTACAATTTGGGACACACAACCTGCAGACATAATTCTCATTAGTATGAAAAAGTTTTCGTTTCTTTAAAAAAATAAAAATGAACTGAAAACAGTGATTTCAGAGAATGGATATGTTAACGATAAGGCATGATAGTCAACAGTAAGATTAAAAAGCAATAATTGAAAGATAAATATATATATGTATATAAAACCTATAGAGCCTCCCATTCTAAGAATCAAGCTCAAAATTGGTTCAACTTATTCATTTAACTATTATTCTATTATTAAAATAATAAATTTTAATTATATTTGAAAATTAAAATTAAATAAAATATACTGTTTCATAAAAAATATTTTAATTGGGTAGGTTCGAGTCAGACTTGAACTTAAAATATATGCCTAAGCCCAAACCTAATTGGAACAAATCCACGAGCCTAGGTGGGTACTTGTAAGAAATGTCTTAAAAATATATGCCTAAGAAATGTCGTAAGGCATTAAAATATTAAAAAAACTTTATGTGATTACAAAAGGAAAGAAATATTTTAAAAGAATAGATAAAAGAAATGCGATAAAGGGAGTTAGTACTTGTAGTCATTTCTTCGTATATTAATACCATCAAACTTGACACTATCTCTTTTTTTCTTTTCAGTCACACTTAACACTGTCTAACTCTTTTTTTTTCTGTTACTATGCAATAAAATTGATCAAACTAAAAAAAAAGGACATTTAAATATTTGATTCAATGGTAGATATATGCATCTCATATTACTTAAAAGAGCTAAATTTGAATTCATTCTACACTCATATAAAGAAACAAGAACAAAAGAGATGCATGTATAAGTAGAATTTAAGTGACGGACGTACATAAAAAAGAGAGGAAATAAAATCTTACAAAAATATAAAAATGAATCTTCGCTAACAAACTGACCTTGTCGCTGAAAAAAGTTGCAGTAATATCCCCTTTTTCACTTCCATCACCACCCGTCTCTTTCTCCTTGTCCCTTGAATATGAAGAAGCAGCAAATGTACTCATTTTTGGACAGTCCACTATCCTAATTGTGCCCAACCTTGGAAATTTAAGAGCTCGATTTCCCGAATAAAAACTTGTCAAGTTGGAACATGACTCAATTTTTATGTCGTTGAGCTTAGGGAACGTGAACTTATCTGTCATTGCTTCCTCCTCGACTCCGTGTTCCACGATGACTACTTCCACCGAGGGACAATCTATTACTTCTAATGTGAATAATTGCTGGAGGCTCAAAGCCATTGAGGGGGTAAAAATGTATTTCAAGCTGCTACAATTACAAACTTTCAACCTTTCAAGGTTTTTGAAGTCCAAAATTTCTTGAGGGTTTCTATTCCATGTTTCCATCAACTCGGAAAATGTGTCTGAGAGCTCCAAATTCCTTCCGTAATGATATTCACCCTAACAAACCCAATATATTGCAATAGTTATATCTGGTGCAACATAACATTAAGCACAAATACAAATAATAACAATAATCCTTCTTCTTTAGTTATTGAACTAATATCTTTTTAATTTCTAAAACAATGAAAGAAGGCAATATTTCAATCAGAAAAGTAAAATTGAGCAGCAGTTTACAAAATAAATTGAGCAGGATCGAAGCGTCATGAATTAATTCATACCTTTTCGGTGTACAACTGTTGTATGGTGGTATTAAGGTCACCAGCCCAACGCCCTTTGTTATCGTAACGTGATTCTTTTACTCTCTGTAATTGTGGGGTGCTTAAAACTCCCTGAGAAAAAACCTTCAAGCTAGTACAGCTATTCACAATTAAGTCTTCCAAGGATAGAAATGTGAAGGTGTGATTCCCTCGACAAAAGCTTGCGAGGCTCTGTAAATAATGGAGTTCTAAATATTTCAGCTTGCCGAAAGTGATCTCATTCTCATCTCCTTCGTTTGCAACTATTGCTGTCATCCTCTGGCAGTATTGTATCGTCATTTTTGTTAGTTGTACCAGACTCTGGACTACTGAAGGTGGAAATAAATATATCATCTTCTTGCACCGTTGCACTTCAAAAGTTGTGAGATTTCGAAAAGATGCTGAGGAGGGTCCAAAAAATATCGAATCATCACACCCCACAACTTCAAGAGTTTCCAGATTAGAAAGAATGTGGCCCAGCTCTGAATCTTTCTTCCATATATATCTAAGATTTTTACAATAATTCAAATTTAATTTTCTAATTCGTGAGAGTATCCCAGCATCAGGCTTTTCACCAACATCTCCTTCACAAAAGACTAGCTTTTCGAAGTCACAATGAGAGAGCTTAATATTTTCAAGATTGTGCAATTTTTGGACCAAAAAAATTGGAAAATTGGAGCCTCCCACCTCAAAAACTTTAATATGGTGAAAGAAGTCAGCGGGAAACTGGGCATCACTTATCATTGCAATGTCATCCATTTTTGATAACCGCAACTCCTCTAATTTGGGAATGACCTAAGAAACCAATCAAATAAGAAAAAGACAGAGTCAATGTTGCTCTAAAAGGCCTTTTAAAAAAAAAACAAGGTCAAAAGAAAAAAAAAGTTATTCTTAGTCAAGACACACACACACACACACATATATATATATATATATATAAATATGCATGCATAAAAGATATAGATGAAAGCTATACAAGTTCAGGTTAATGCTCTCCTCAACCCATTAATTTTTACATTGCTTGGACTAGTTTAATTCTGTTAAAAAGAATTTGAGAGTTTCAAACACCTAAAAGTGTTTATCCTTTTTTTTCATACATACCAAGAAGTAGTATGCCTTAGGATGCATAATGACGGTAGAGATAATCTTCCTTTAGATGTAATAGATAATCTAAATTTATGAATGTATACATCTTTCAAATCAAACATTAAAGGATCAAATTGTGCCTTGGGCATTCATTTGAAGAAAGTCAAAAACACCATCTAATCTTCGTACTTTTTAATTTTGTTTAATTTAATCTCTGTACTTAAAATCGAAGTAATTTAATCTCTTAATTTTATAAATTACATCAATTTAGTCCCTCCTCCAAATAACATCTAAATTTGTCATTAAAAGATAACGTCAGCGATGATGTGTCACATTTTGATAACGTGGCATACTCCGTGACATAGAGTGATGACGTGACAATGCCACGTGATACTATACAACGTCGTGGTAGTGCTGATGTGGCATTGACATGCATGTCAGTGCCACGTTGCAAATAAAAAAAAATTCAAAAAAAATTCTAACACGTCATAAGGACTAAATCAACATGTCAATGCCCTGTGGTAGGTCAAAATATTCAAAAAAAAAAATTTACCACATCATAGGGACTAAATTGAACAAACATATATAACACAAGAACTAATTGAACAAAATCGAAATGTTGAAGTACTAAATTGAAAAATAATTTAAAAAATATAAATCTTTAAATAAATTATTGATATGCTTCTTAATAAGCAAAATATTTAAATGTAAAAGATTTACAATGTTAAAAAATATATAAAAATATTTTTTTTACTTAATTATTTGATTTTAAAATATTTACATTAATTTATTATTTTTACAAAAGTTACGTTTAAATTCTTCTTCGATAAAAAATAATTTGAAAAAATTTCATACTTATAGTCAAATTTAGATGAATAACTTGTATTACGTAAAAATAAAACAATATAAAATAACTAAATATGTTGATTTAGTTACAACTTCTATAATTTACAAATACACATTCTTTGAAAATTATTCAACTCTTACCCAATTTACTTTTTATTTAAATTTACTCAAAATTTCTTATAAAACGATTTTGTTTAAATTCAAATACAACAATTAAATTTTGTTAAATTTAAATTTACAAAAAATTTATTAATAAAATAAAATAATACAAATATTTATAATTATATTTAACTTTATCAACCATAAATATAATCTTTAATATAAAAATTTCAACTTAAAAAATATAACTTGAAATATTAAACAAAATAAAAAATTGAAAAGGTGAAACTCAAATTTTATGATTGTAATAAAAGTTTATCATGTCCAAATTAAGCAAGTTAAAATGAGAAATTATTTTTACAATCATTGCTAACTTCATATCTCCTTCATTCAATTTTTTAAAAGAAGAATTAAACCAATATATTTTACTAATTTGACTTTAGCTCAAATTAAAAACTAAGTTAAATAAATTTCATATTTTTATACTATTATAAATAAAAAAATATTTAATTATTTTATATTATTTTATTTTAACATAATATAAGTTATTTATCTAAATTTGACTTCAGATATAAAATTTTTTAAAAATATTTTTTATAAAAAGAGAATTCAAACTTAATTTTTGTAAAAACGATAAATTAATTTACATATTCTAAAATCAAAGAAATAAATAAAAAAATATTTATATATTTTTTTTTACACCATAAATTGTTTACACTTAAATATTTGACTTATTAATAAATATATCAATAATCTACTTATATATTTATTTTTTTAATTTAATCCCTTAATATCTCAATTTTGTTCAATTTAATTTCTGTGTTATATATTTTTGTTCAATTGAGTACCTATACCATGATAGTTTTTTAAAAAAAAATTTTTTTTATATGTAACATGGCAATAGCATGTCAGCATGTTAATACCACGTCATGGTATAGTGCCACATGACATTGCCACGTCATCACTCTATGCCTTGTGACATGCCATGTTATTAAAATATAACACATCAATACTAACGTCATCCTTTAACAACAAAATTGGATGTCGTTAAAGAAGAGACTAAATTGACGCAATTTTCAAAATCAATGAACTAAATTGCTTCGATTTTTAATACATAGACTAAATTGAACAAAGTTGAAAAGTACAAAAACTGAATTGATCTTTTGACCATTTCTAAATAGATAAAACTAAATACAATAATTCTTTATGCAAGAAAATAAATTTTCACCAAAATGGTATAAATAAAATGTTTACTGATATCGTAATGTAATACAAGTTTTGTGTTGCAGACTTAATGAGCTTCTAATGGCCCAAAAACCAAAAAGTTGTTGTCTAAGAGAAGGATAAGTGTAAAAGATCTATGATAATCTATTAAGCTGCTATTTAGAAAATATAGAATGAAGGGAGAAATTTAATTAATTAAACTAGTTTTTTTTTTGAAAAGCAATTAATTAAACTAGTTATTACGGTAGTTCATAGTATGAAATAGTACTCTCCCTTTTCTTTTTCTTTGTTATTTTTTTAGCTATCCCAAAATCAAGTTTATTTTTCTTAGACACTTAATAGTCTTATTTTTTTTATATTACAAACTTATTTTTTTTTATGATTTATTTTATTTTTTCATATTAAAAAATATTGAACACCTATATCACAAAAAAATTTTCAAATTTTAATATAAAATAAATCAAAGTCAAAAGTTTTCGTCTTAATCTTCTTGAAAGTCAAGGAGAGACAAAGAAAAAGGAAGGGAAGGAGTATAAGATAAAATCTACTTTTCATAATTTTTTTGGCTTTTTTGTGTTAAAAAGCATTGAAAATCTATATTATAAAAAATTTTAAATTTTAATATAAAATAAATCAAAATCAATTTTTTTTTAATCTCCCTAAAAGTTAAAGAAGGACTAAGAAAAAAAAAAGGAGAGAAGAGTATAAGATAAAGCTAAGGAAATGAATTATATTAAACAACACTATCTTCTCCCATGTTTGGTGTGCAAATATTGAGAGTATGATAAGATGATTTTTATCATATATTGTATTTGTTGTGGGTAAGATAAAACGTATAATAAGATGATTATTTGTTTCATTAATAGAGCGGAGAGACCATAGCAGTATTTTTAAGAAGGTAGGAATCTGGGAAGGTTTTGTTGGACCAGAAAATATAGAAATGCAACAGATCCTACAACAAAATTGAATTTTAATCACATTTTTTTAGACAACATTTTTTTATATAACAAAACCTTATGTGTACTTTAAATTTTATATTTCAAGAATCAAACCTTTTGCATTATTGGTAGGAAAAAGCGTTTTTCATTACAAATTTAATGTTTTTATAAGTTAAAATTGAAATTAATAACGGAGCTAGACATAAATTCTATTAAAACTGAATTTTTTTCATTTAACACATATGCTTCTTAATTTTATTATTATTATTATTAATTGATGACAAATTAAAAAATTTATTATACTTTAAATTTCAAAATTACGTATTACTGACAGATATCGATATGCCATGCATGTGACCCTGTCCATGTTTCAGTTTTGAAATAGTGAAGGTTCAGAATCATACCTCTTCACCCAAGAAAAGTGATTGTGCTTTTATGAATTCCCGTCTGTCATGGATACTAAAGCCTTCTGAAGCTATTATCTTTATTAAAGTAGCACAAGCTGTCTCCAATGTTTTCAACATCGGCCAGAGTATTGTATGTTGCCCTGGATAGAAACATTTCAGCTCCGTTAGGTTTGTAAGCGCCAGTGAAGACACTCGAGGAAACTCAAACCTAACCGGCTGCTCCAATCCATCCCCTGCGGACACAATCTCCTCCACCCCACAACGACTTATTGCTAGATATTCGAGTTGGGGAAGATCTTTGGCTATTGATGCTGGAAATAGATTTTTCAGACTCTCACAACTCCGAACACCTACTTTTCGTAGATTTTGAAAGGTAAGACTTCCTTGGGGATCTTTATTCCATACATGCTTCAGTTTTGGTAGATTATAAATATACAATTTCATTAGTTGAGAATCTACAGCATGTGTTTCTTTGTTATTTAACACTGCAACCCCAACCTCAAACATCTGTTCTAGTGAATCACATCTCCCCACTATAAGTGTTTTTAGGCTTTGAAGTACTCCGAAAACATTAGACGGAAAAAGAGCCAATAACTCATCACAGCATTCAACAATCATTTCTTCTAATTTGCCAAAGGAACCTGCTAGAAGTTGATCATGAAACATCTTCTTCACATTTCTCAAGTGGCAAAGTGTCATCCTTTCCAAGCTGGGAACTGCAGCCTATATAATTCGTGCGGATGAGTAAAAAGTTACTAGAGTTAATTCATGAAACTAAGGCAAAAGAATAAAGGAGAACAAGAGAGAGCAGTAAGAGTGAAAGACTAATTCACCTTCTCATTGAAGAGAGCCTGTATACTGGACTCATATTTCCCCTCCATTTTAGTTTCACTAATGAATTCCTTTAATTTAGGGCATTGTTTAATCGTCAACACTTTCAGTAAGGGGAACTCAATATTATAATTTCCTGAGCAAAAGTTGAGGAGATTTTGAAGATCCTTTATTACCAGGGAGTTTAATTGAGGGAAGCAAATTACATCTTCCTGTTCTTCTTTTATTTCCACCGTAAATATTATCTCTCTTAAGCACTTGCAATTTACTATCTCAAACTGTTCAAGGTGTACCAGATTTCTAGCAACAGAGGGAAATAACAGATGTTGTAAGTAATGACAGCCCTCAATGATGATGGTCTTCAAATTCGGAAGGCAAAAACAATAAGTCTCTGAAAGCTGGCTGTGCCATATCCTTTGGGTCTTAATTGAGGACAATCGCAAGCTTGTCAATTGAGGGAACACAATCTGCACACATGTAAAATACTTTTTCCTTAAAAATCAAGAGAATATATGTGTATATCTTAAAATGTGAAGTCCAAAAAGAACAATTGTTTTATCTAATTCGATGAAAATATATCAAGTGATCACAATTTATTTTTGTTACTTATTATATATTAGATAATAAACATTTGACATTATAACTTTTAAGCATAAGACATTAATTCAATTTGGAGTCCACGTATTTGTAAAAGTCTTAATTAGAATAGGAAAAAAAAAAGTTTGAAGTAAAACATTAGTTCCATCACTAAGATACAAACTTAAAGATTACATTTAGCTAATTTATTTACGACATAAATGTTTTACTTTATTATGTTTATTTTAATTACATTAGTACATATTTATTATTACTTATTATATATTTATTGTTATCTTGTTTAAATTTCAAAAAAAATTATATATTTATTGTTATTATTATCATTTAATGATGAAAAAATTATTATTAATTAATGATAATATTAGTAATACAACAAAATCAAAGAAACTATATTTAACTTATTGATTTTCTTTGAAAATTTTTATGTTTTAAAAGGTTCTTCTAAAATTATTATCTTTATTTGTAATTTTTAACCATCCATGACATAAATCATAAGTATCGAGATATCATTAAATTTAATAAAAAAAAAAAACAAAAAAAAAACACAAATACATAAAACTGGTCTACACCTTAGCTTCTTAGACTAACCATTTATGCAAGCGAAAAGATCATCACTTCATATTTGCAGTCACTATGTATTCTTAGTTAGATGTAGAAGTTATCATAAGCCATTTCGTTGATACTTTTATTACTTGCTTTTCACTTTTTGAGGAATATTTATAAACTGAAGGCAAAAAAAGGAAAAATTAATATCATAAAAGATTTAAAATTAACAAATAGTTAAATGTAACGCCAATAATAACACAGTTGGTTTATAAAGTATATGTTTTGTATATAATCCTCGAACATGTTTTGTGCTTCTGAAATAGAAAATAGCAAAAGTGTTAACCAAATAAAATCAAAATTAACTTGTACGTGCTTTTTTCTACTATCATGCTCTTCAAATTGCCCCAGCTAATAATCAAAACTATGAAAAATAACATCACTCTCTATGGATGCAAAAGCCAAACAATCAATAGCCAGCATCAGAGTTTTATCCTTTTGGTCTCTAACATTTAGCAATTATGATATGAATGAAAGCAAAAGTTGGAAAATGAAATGGGAAGCGAAACCCATATATATATGTGAAATGTATAATTAAGCCATTGAATAATCCCTAAATAAATAAATACCTGTTTATTGAAAAGGGGCTTGGTGCTTGTATTCCCCTGCTCCTGCTGGGATGTGGAACTCATCCTGTCTTCGGAGCAAAAGCTAATGAGCTGCGGCAGATCTTGGAGTGTCATGGACTGTAATTGAGAAAACTGAGTTTTCTCCGTTGCTATATACTGGACTTCCAAACCATTTTGGATGTGAAGTTTCTTTAAATGTGGAAAATCTTCACCAATATTCAACTCAGGAACTACATTCTTGATACCTTCAAGTTCATCTAGATACAAATCTTCTGTCTTCTTTAACAACATTTTCACCCCATGATCCAAGTAAATGCTTGTATCTAACTTGAATCTCAGTGTTCTTGAGCATTCATACTCATCGTCCCAATCCCATGCACCATCACCTATAAAAATCTTGTATCTGTCCAATGTCTCACTGAACAGGCATTCTGGAATTATTTGGGCATTCGGAATACCAGTATACAAAGTGGTTAGATAAGACAAATGCTTCAATTCCTCAAGACTAGCATTTCTTCTTTCACTACCAAGTACTTCATCATCCCATCGAACAAAGCTATCTTCCAAATATAATTCTTCTAATTTGGACAAATTGGATAAGATATTTGGTGGGATGATTTTGAGTTTAGTACAATGACTCAAATCTAACAACCTTAACCGAGTCAATTGTGCTATCTCCCTGGGTAGCGCTTTAATATCTGAGCCTGCAAGGCTAAGGATTTCTAATTTCTTGAGCTTTCCAATAATGGTTATGTCTTCCAGCGCACATCGATTTAAACGCAACGTGTGAAGGTTTGTTAGGAGATTAATTGACACAGGTAGAGATTGAAACTGCATTCTAGCCAAATGTAGGACTTTGAGTCTTTCTGTTCCCCGGAAGAAGTTTGCTGGAATATGCACTGAACCTTCATTGTTCATAAAGAAGAAGGAAAGATGTGAACACTCTAACTCATCAGGAAGCTCACTGATATTAGGAGAACTTAAAAAAATCACACTGCAATTTTTCATTCTCTCCTGATCAGGCCACTCTTTTTGCACATCACCATCTCTCAACACAAACATATGGTGGTCCCTTGATGCAATTGATATGGCAACATCCCGAACAACATCATGGATGTCAAACTGCTCATCATTATAACCATCAAGCAACAAACAAGACGCTTTGAGCTTACTCACCACTGTCAACACTTTATTTCTTGCTTCTTTTATTGTGTTGATACCACGAAAGGAACCCAAACCCATGATGTAAGACAACAAGCATTCAACGGAACCATTATGACCAATTAAACTACAAAGCAAGAAAGGGAACTTAACTTCCTCATCTTCTAAATAATTGTAACTCAACTCTATAGGTAAATAAACACCCGCTGTTATCCCTTTGCTTCTTGATGAGGGCCACTTTAGTTCACGCAAAGCATTCTCCCATTCAAACAAACGTTTGTTTCTCAAAGCCCTTGCAACTGTTGCGATGGCGATCGGCAGTCCCGCACATTTCTTTGCTACCTTGATAGCTGTAGGCTGCAGATCACAACTTTCGACACAGTCACCAGCCATCTTTTTAAACAGGTCCCAGGCTTCGTTTTCATTTAAAAGACCAACTGCAAAATTTTTCTGAGTTTCCATCCCACTTGATAAAACATCGAGATGCCTAGACGTTAGCAGTATCTTGCATCCCTCATGTTCATTTCCAAAAGGAATCCCAACTTCCTCGAGATCTAATCTTTCCCAAATATCATCCAAAACAACAAGAATCTTCTTCTCTTTCTGCAATCTTTCTCGTAGTCTATGTGCCCTTCCAACCCTACTCTGTTCCTCAAATTTTAAACCCAATAACTCTGCAACTTGGTTTTGAATGTCCTTAACATCAAGGGTCTGAGTTACGGTTGCTATAACTACGGAATCAAATAACTTGCCCTCCTTGACTTGTCTAGCAACTTCTTTGACTAGCGTGGTCTTGCCAACGCCACCCATCCCGTGCACCCCTACAATACTGAAACTAGGTTCTTTCAGTGCCTCCATGATTCCATTGAAAACCAGCGTTCTTGACTCGAATGCTTCGAAATCTTTAACAGATGCGACCGTGGTACCTTGTGGAACTGCACGATACGAAACCCCATTAAATTTGCCCTGTTTGAGTAGCTCCGCTACAGCCTTCGCCTCCTCTTCGGCATCCACGCTAAGCTTGTAACGAGTCCAGAAACAAGGACACAAGCCTAGGAAACACTTTTTCTTTGCTTTTTCTTCATCCTGCATTACTTTCTCTACTTCTTCAGCGATCTTCTTGTTGACAGTAGTCAGCCACGTATAGACATCGTGTTGAATCTCTTCCCCATTCCCCTTAGCAGTATCAACAGAATGCTGTACTCTTTCCCTTGCATCCTTCAGTCTCTCAACTTGATTCTTGAGGGTCCTGACCTGGTTCTCATCATTGCAAAGGTATTTGAAATGGTTTTTGATGGTAGAGGTCGTGTACGCTGCAGCTGCTTTGACAATGGAGCTAACGACGCCAACAACAAAGTCCATTTTGTTTTCTTTTTGTTTTTTGTATTTTGTTTTTCTAAGTTGTGGGTAGCAAAACTGAAAAAAGAAAAGCTATGGGTAAAACATAAAAAGAAGACAGAGAAACAGGGGAGGAAAACCAGAAAAGAAAATTACAATGGAAGGGGAAGAAAGAAGAGCCTCTTATACAGCAAGCACAACCAAAGGGCCTAAAATTGAAAGGGTTTAGAGTGGCGTACCTCCACAAAAGATGAGAAATTTTCCCTTTCTTCACCTTCACTGATGAGACTGAAGAAGAGAAGGATTCTTGAAAATATTACTTCAGCAATTAATTCTCCCACTCATCAAGGGGCAACGAGATTAAGTTGACATAGGCTAAGAGTAGCCTAAGAAAGTTTTATTTTGGGAGAAAACTGGAGAACAGATGGGCATTGTCCCTAGGCAGTCTATACGACATGACAAGAAGAGTGCAGAGACTGCCAATTACTTCTACGTAGAAAAACATGTGATGGCCAACGAGGCAAGTGTCTACTTTGTCAGTGCGATTGCGACATGACAAGAAAGTACGAAACTAACACATTGATTAATAACTAAAAATATGATACACAGTGAATATTTATATACATTGATTAATAACTAATTAAAAATATTTTTTATTAGTGTCAATGAATACGAAACTAACACATTTCAAAAATTTATATTTTCAAGTACAAATTCAATTTCTCTTTACAAACAACGCTGCCAAAGATTAATGACGCGATAATGACTTATTTTCTCCAATAGTTGCAGTGTCTGTAATACTAGTTAAGTTTCACCCAAAAAAGAAAACATATAATAATATTATATATAAATCCAACGCATTAAAAAAGGTTGGTGTGCTAAAAATGACGGAGAGGCCAAGTGTCAGTAACCAATTCGATGTCTCTTGGTTTCGTTATGTTACATACAAAAAACATATGTTTTGCACATGAAAATTTGTTGTTTAGTAAATTTTTAATTATAATTTAACAATTTTAGATTTAAAAGTTTCATTAAAATATAAAATTTAAAAGTAAAAATGATTCAAATCTTATTTTGCTTTAAAAGTGATTTAGTATTATTAAAATTAACAATCAATACAATAATTCATCTCAAAAGATAATATAAAATCATAATATTATCATAAAAATTATCTGATAAGTAATTTTCCTATCATGTTACGTGAACTTTTACTTTGACTTTAATATTTGACAAGTGAACTTTTACAAACACAAACAAGGACAGAGGCAAAAGCACTAGGGTTGGGAATGCATGAAGACTAATATAGTAGCTTCATCAGATTATTAAATCAATAATTTCACTGTGCAGGACTTTAGCTTAATAACCTTTAAAGAGAACTGTTACTAAAAGAATTTGAATATCATGCTGACAAATACAACAGTGATAAAGTATAAAATATCAAAGATGAAAAATATAATTAAAAATATAAATATTTTTAATTCTGTTTATAAAATTAATTGTTCTATTTTTAAAAATACTGCATATAATTATTCTTTTTGACCCAACATAGTTACAATTTTTTCGTGATAACAGGCGGAGAAGGCCACTTGCTATTATAATTTATACGAACGTGAGTTACACATGGTCAAAAGTTTCACGTGGTTCAACAATTAGGGACGGCTGTTTTTGCTTTCAATGCGATCACGTGGACTGGGTCGACTGGGTCTCAAGTTTTGTCGGCTGAAGCTTTTTTCAAGTTTTAGGCTTGAAAGAAAATACGGAGGGGGTTATGCATGTATTTTTTAATTTTTTGATAAATTTAATCAGTTTAATTTTACTTTTTCAACATCTTTAATGAATCTATTAATTTTAAAAGAAATATTCTCATCCTTTCATGAATCCAACAGTTTTTGCTTTCAATGTTTTCAATATCTTTTTGCATATGTATGAATATATTATTATATTTAACAATGTGATTTTTCAAAAAAATATAAATTTAACATAAAGTTGTAAAAAAGTGTAATAATTAATAATTATTATAATGGTATAACTTGAGGAACCCACTATTTTGTGGCCGACATTAAAAGAAATAAAGGTTCATACATAAAGTAATTATGTGCTTTTGCAAAAGAAAATTGTGAAAGTCAAGTTTAAAGACCTGATAATGTGAAAACAAGACTTTCCCTCGGCCCTACTTCTGCTTCCAATTATTTTATTTCTAACTTCTTTGTTTTAACTATGTATTAGAAACAATGTGTACTAGATTTTAGATATCGGATTCTCCCTTTACGTCTATTTTGTATTCAAGTTTAGATGTAAGTCCTACTCTCTTATCTCGACCTAGACCTCCCGTAGCTCTTACGAATAAATAAAATTTCACTTTCATCAACAAAAAATAAAAAACTTTTATTCTTCACGAAATATTAATCAGGACTTTTAAAGATTAGTCTAATCATGACATGCTAATTTATTGTAATGAATTTTTATTCAACTTAATATTATACACTATTACTTCTATTCATACCAAAATGATTGGTTTTTATATTTTTTTATTATTATTTTTTAAAAATCATAAACATGTTAAAAATATATAATTTGTAATTTTTTGAAATAAAAATGTTTAAACATTATTTTTTACAAAATAATTTTATATAATATTTTAAAAATAATTATTTAAAATTACATTTATTTGATAAAAAATCAAATAAGAAAAAGTATAATGTAACGAGGGTACGTTCTTTAAGCCTTTTATTAGAAAAGAAACCAATTTTAAGTCACGATCATGCTTTCATTATTTTATATTTAAATTTTTATGAAAATGTTAATTATATTTTCTTTTCAAATATATGACTAATGTATAGTGTTATATATTTTTTATATATACTTATATACATTTTTTAAAAAAAATTAAGCTTTTATTAAAGTATAGTCAATGGCCAATTAGCCATTTGGCTTATTCAGTACAAAGGTAAGAAAGAACAGGAGATAAAAAAAACCACTGATTTCAACTAATCTAGATTGTGAGGCTGTCTAGATTCCGATTTGGGACATATTCTCTGTTACAAGCTCTCTAGATTTTACATATTAGTCTCACTACTCATCCAAGGCTTAAATTGTCCAAAGTCCCTCGCATATGCTGCATGGTTGTGCTGTCCAAACTCCACAATTGATGCGGTATGCTATTGCCTGTCCGAACTCTACTTTGGATGCACAATTTTCTGTTTTTAAATTCAAAAACCGTCCCCTTATATCACTTGGAGTCTTCAACCCCGAGAGTTATAGCTGATGTGGGCTCATCTCAGCTTGAACCGTTCCTATGTACCTATACCCATATACAAGTACATACAATAAAATAGAAAGAAAAGAGCAATTAGATTTTTATCAATTAATTTTATAAAAAATTTTATTTTGATAATTCAATAAAATAACATTTTGATTATTAATATTTATAAATATTATATATTTTAAACATTCAATCATTAAAAATAGTAAATTTTTCACTCGGTACTTCACATTAATATATATATATATATATATTAAAATAATTATTTATTTTTGCTCATAGTCATAAATTGAGACATAGTTTAGTAATTTATTAAGTACATGAAAAACATAGGAGGGTAAATAACCCTATAATATCTAGAGAATTTAAACTTAACATGTACAGATACATTCGTTGATGCATAATAAATTCTAACTAATTAACCATGTTGTCCGAATTTAAACAATTAGTTAAGTTCGAACAATTAGTTAACTAATTAACATGTCCAGGTACATGAAATCAGCCGTGCGTTGCACATGGACCGCTTTGCACCCCTTCTCTTTGCTTCAACATCTTTTCTTTCTATTTATCTGCTCTCCACATGGTAAACCGTGACCTCTTTGCACCCCCTTCACTTTCTCTCTCTTTGCTTCGACATCTGTTTTCTTTCTCTCTCTACATTCCACTTGGTCAATTCTGAAAACTCCCATTGGGGTTTTCTTTTAAATATATTAGACTATTATCCTTATAAACTCAACATAAAATGATAAGGTATCGATAATGCAATTAAATTCAGAACTCAGTAAAATAAAATCTATCTTTAATAAAATATTTTTAAGTATTTAGAAATATCTCCAATCCATTGCTCTAATATCAAATCTTCACCTAAGATCTACGGAGTATAAATCTTGCAAACAAAATACTTATATAGAAGGATAGATAGAAAGTAAATTTGAGAAAACTAATATTTAAAACAATATTAAAAATTTGAAGTTTTGAAAACAAATTTGAAATAGAAATATTGAAACTTAAGAGCAAGAGAATAAGAAAATTTGAAACTTTTATTTCAGAAAATCTTTTACAGAGAAATTCATAAACCTAGCTCTGCCTTCTTCAACACAAGGGAGTCGCCTTCTTACATGATAACAATATTAAAAATTGTTACAAAGTTTCATTAAAATTTCGATAGTTTCCATTATCTTTTTGAATTTTGACGAAAATGCCTTACAATCTTTAAACGTGCTTCGTTTGCAAGTTTCTTTTTTAATTTAGTTGAAGATGTTGTACAACTTCGCAGATGCGCTTCATTGTCCTTTTGACATCTTGATGCACCGTTAGTCTTGTGGCCCTGAGAATCAAGTGGCTTTTTTTAGGAGTCATGTGGCTTCTGACATGCTTTTGGGAAAGATGCTTTTGAAAGTGTTTTTTTTTTTTTTTTTTATTATTATTAGAGTGATGCCTAATGTTGATTGATCAATTAATTAATAATTTTAATTATTAAAGACGACGGTCTTGAAAAGTAACGGTGATGCAATGTGATCTATAGTACCGATTGTACGTAGAGGAAAAAAGCTCAGTTTTTTGTTGCAGGAACTTCAACTCCTGCATAAACAGAGGGCAATAGGAGGCAGTTTATTAGCAATAACTGAGTAATCATTCACTAACAAAGAGCAGAAAAGGATTTGAGGATAAATCATTTTAATTAAAAAGGAAAAATATTCAAAATAAATCTAAGAGATATAGTGCATTTTATTTATTTAACTGTTAACGTTTCGGTTGAGAAATTTTAAATATTAATATGTTATTTATAATTTAATTATTAATAATTTAAATATTAATATGTTATTTATAATTTAATTATTAATATATGAAAATATTAATATATTATTTATTGATTTAAATATAATTATAATTAAAATATTAAATTAACTTTAATTAATTTTTAAATTTAAAGTATTAATTTTTTATAATATATAATTAACAACTTAAACTTTTTATTTTAAATTATTTTTTACAATCATAAGGGATATTTTGATCCTTTCAATTTTAGAGACTATTCCCCCAACTATGAAATAAAAAATATCATAAAAAGTTTAATTAAATTTTGATTTTTGGTGATTTTAAAGAATATAGATATTTCGGAAGATATTTGCCAATCAAACTATGGAAAAAAAAATTTATGGGTGGAAAGTAAAAGGAAGTGAGAAGCCGACAAAAGAGAAGGGAACGAAAAAAAGAGCAAGCGAAAAACAAAGAAAGGGGAAAAGATAACAATTTGAAGCATTAAGTTATTGCCAATTGAAGTATGAAAAAAAGACTCAACTTTTTATTGTGTCTTTCTTTCTCTAGAATAATCTATAACTTAAGTTCAACGAGACTTTCAGAGTTAACCAGGTAGAGGGCAGAGAGAGTGAAAGGGAAAAGATGTTAAGCAAAGAGAGAAAAGAGAGGGGGCGCAAAGGGGTCAAAGTTAACTGCGTGAAGGGTGAATACAGAGAAAGAGAAAATAGTTAAAGCAAAGAGAGGGGCGCAAAAAGTCCGTGTGTTGCACATAGATAATATTCTAATTACATCTAATAATAAGCCCTCGTTGATCATATATGCATCACAAACCATCGAATTTTATTAAACAAAAATATAATATATTTGTCCAAACTAAAAGGAAAAATCAAGTTTTCCCATTTGTGTTAAATGTTTTATCGTTTGACTGTAGAATATCATTTTATAAATAACTAAAAATAAATTTTTTTAAAAAATTTAAATAACTCTTTAAAATTATAAATATTTATTTTTAAAAATTTTTAATTTAAATTTACTTATCAACGAAACGACACTTTGAGGAATGTGAAAGGTTCTGGGTTTTTTTTGAAGAAAAGCATAGGAACGCTTTGAGGTGGAGGACATGAGAAGAGTAGGAAAACAACAAAGCAAGAGGAAAACAAAGAACGTCGGGTTAAACAACAGGGCAAGCTGTACAGCACTAACTCTCACACTAGAGCGTTGCATCATGTATCAGAATCATAGGTCACCCAAGGCACAACAGGATGATGACGTGCATCAAATAAAACACATGGGGTCGGGGCCACTTGCTCAGTTATTATTTGTACATTATGGCGTGCTCGATTATTTTGTGATAAAGACAAGACGGGATAGTTTTCATTGACGTGTGCAGACTGGCTTTGTCCATTTATAAGGGAAGACTTACCAAAAGTGAGTCTTCATTTTTACCTTATCACTAGAATGGTGCCACGCTTCGCGTGGGTGCTGAATTCTTTATTAAAAATAATTTAATATTATAAATAATAATAATAATAATAATTAAAGAAAAATAATTTAAAATTTTAAAAGACTATAAATAATAGTTATAATGATAGTTTAAAGATAATTATTTACAAAAAAATTTAAAATATTTTCTCTTCTCTTATTAAGCAAAATTTTTTATTTAAATAATTTTTTTTGAAAACATTTAATTTTTTAGATCTTAATATATGCTAATATTGATTTAATCATATTTGGATAATTACATGATTCTAATAGTAAAATCAAATTCATATTGTGAAAATACAATATTTTAAAAATAATTATTGATAAGCTACATAATTGATACAATAAAATTATTAAAATAAAATGAATATTTTTTGAAAGTCAAAATAAAATGAATATTAATTATACTAATTAATTTTTTTTAGTTTTAATGATGAAATTTTCTCAATGATCTTCAATTTTAATTAATACTTTTTATCTTTACCTTTAAAATTATTTAAAATTAATCTACTTTATGATTCCTATCATGCCTCATTAAAATTTAAAAATTTATTTCAATTCAAATTTGAATGAAATCTAAAAATATTCACCACAATTTTTTTTTATATTTTATTTTATAAAAAATATATATTTCTTAACACATGAAGCACTGTTAGCTTCAATTTATTATAAACCAAAACACCATCACTCAATGGAAAAAAAACCTCTTCTAAAGCTAAAGAAAAAAAATCCCCTGTTGATAATCCTAATGTAACTGACTCTACTAAAATCATTTCAAAATTCTTTTTAAATTAATTATTTTAAATTAACCACATATTAATAAAAAAAATTATAAACGTAGTCAAATGTGGAAGCCCCTTTTATCCTTCCTTTTGCTTATTTTCTTATAATTTGAATATATGTGTATCCGTTTTATTCTTTCCTGATTTTCTATCTTATGATTGTAATATTTAACATTCTTTGTAATATATTTTTCTTTTGTTCAGATATATTATTACTATCAATTATTGTTTTACAACTTCTTGCAAAATAGTTTCCATTCCTTAGCAATAAAACATTGATGTGTTTTTATCTTATTATGACTTCATGTTACAAGTTTTTCATATTATAATGCCAGGGTCATTTCAGTATCAAAGCCCTGTTTAAAAGAGCACTGTCCACTCCTGTTTCATCTGAACATTCCCTCTACTTCCGTCTTCCATTCTTCTGTTTCTTCTTTCACTTGGTTGCAGTTTTGCTACTGGGATTACTTACATTACTCCCTGTTCAACAAAGCCACCCCCGACCTCTCCTCCCTCCACCCTCCAATCTCTCCAATCCTTCTTTCTCCACCATAAGAGGACAACCAGGTAAAAATAAAAAAGAAAGGACTCTGTTGTATTTGTTGTATTTGCATGAGCTGCATTTGTTCTTCTTGTCTCATAGTTAGATTCCTATACACTCAACTGTATCAAATTTCAAAAGACTTGTCAATTTGTCATCAGAAACTGTTCATCCAAAAATGTGGCATGTAATAGTGCTGTTGGTCTAAAAGATAGCATAATGTGTGAAGAATACAATTTTATGAAAAAAAAATGGAAACATAAACAAAAACAATATTACGAAGAGCAATCTCATGTCTATGATAAAAACAAACAATATTATTTGATGAATCATGTCAATAAGAATAACAAAGAATATTATTTGATGAAGTTTATATTATGTAGAGAGCGAGAGAGAGAGAGAGAGTTCTCAAATGTGCAAGATGTGAAGATACGTAACATTAACAGGGTCTTGAGCAATGGAATTTAAAATGCAAGACTAGACAACAATAAGGGATCAAGGGTTTCTTTCTCTAGAGTGACATGCTGGAAAAAAGTGAAAAGTTATGGATGTACGATCTAAGAGGATACATAGAGTTCACAGCGGATCTTAAATAACATGAAGTCTCGTCTTAAATCTAAGAAAACATAATACAGGGTTCGAAAACAAAGCTAACAAATTTCAAGGGTAAAGTAAAAAACCAAGCCAATATTAATTATTGAAAACAACCTAAGCATTTAAGAGATCAAGGAACTCTTGAGCTCTATTTAACATATCACAACCTGCTGATTGAACAAAATTCTTTAAGACATATTAATTAATTCTGTTTGGCCTTCAGATTATGCATTTAATCAAGAATTAATTCTATTGGAAATGACTATTCTTTCAATTTCATTACCTTGTCACATTTGATGTGACCACATGATAACTCCAATCATTTTAATGAATATCATGTAAAAGTAGAATGTAGAAACGTATGTTCATCAAAAAAAAAAAGTACTAGTAAAAACATATTGCTCTATTGGACTTTAAATCCCTCAGGCATATGACAAGTTAGTAATACCTTTTTAATTAATGACAAAGAATGTGTGAATTAATAGTGAGATGTCAAGCATGTTGCACCATACATAATATAGGAATTCTAATAAAAAAATGAGAGACTCGTTGCTTGCACATGATTTTAGTGGAAATGTAACGTTCGGGGTTGTGACTAGCATAATAATTTAAAAAATAAAAAAAAAATGGACACAAAAGAAACTTTGAATGGTTTACCATCGTCCATTCAGGTCAAAAGGAATTAGGCAAGGTGGCTGGCATAAATAGTGAACTGAGTATCTTGTAGCTTTAGGTAGCGAATGATACGGTGGAGTGAACATTCAATTTACCATAGATGTCCTCTTGATTTCTGGAACCAGTTTGCTTGCATGTCCTACTTAAATTTCACCTTAAAGCTTTTCTATTCTTTTCTGGTACAACCTCAAAGCTATTTCGGAACCCAAATAATCATCTTTTAAGAACTTTGATAAAATAACACATCTATAAACGTGATTAAACAATTAACGTAATTAAATCACTTGATCAAGGTATGATACCTTGAAATGTTAAGTGAAAAGAAACGTGTTTGGCACTTTGATCGAGGCAGCTTGTTTGTTATTTTAATTTGTAGGAAACACGAGTCATACATGGTCAAGAGCTTTACATAGTTCAAGAATTATTTTTATATATTAAACTTAATAATGTGTTAAATGAAGTTGTAAAAGAGTATAATAATTAATAATTAATCTATTTTCAAATACACAAGGTGCCAAACACTCTCTCTTTGTGGCCAGACATTGAAAAACTAAAGGTTCATGGAAAAAAATAATTCTGAAAGCCAAGGTTTAGAGAATTGATAATGTGAAACACGACTTTCCCTCGGCCCTACTTCTGCCTCCAATTATTTTGTTCCTTACTTTATAGTTTTAACCATGTGCTAGAAAACTATATGCAAACTAGATTTCAGATATTGGACTTTCCTTTAAGTCTATGTTGTGTTTAAATTTAAATGTTAAGTGAACGTTTACTTAGGTTTAAACTCATCAACAAGTCTTTCATTCTCTTCCTCTTTTGTTACCAAGGATTCTCTGATTCATGCTTTACTGGATCAGCCTTTGAAGCTACGGAATTTGAATTTTCAATTGGAAACAAACTTCTTGCAGCTAAGTATCTGAGGATAAAAAAAAAAAAGACTTAATCTCCTTTCTTGGTGTTTCGCTTATTTGTTTTCTCAGCTTAAAATTAATTTGGAAATGCTGAGAGAGGAAAGAGAGAGCTGAACAGGGCAAGGGCTACCAAAACAGAGTTCAACAGCATGCCAGCATCCACGGTCCACACCTTGAGAGAGAAACTAAATCCCACAACTTATATAATTTTAGGATGTTGTAAACAATTCAAGATTTCACTAATAAATGGTTTTTCATTTTTTTTTCTAATAATTAAAAAAAAGGAAAGAAAATACTAGCAAAACAGAGTAGCAACGCTCCCAGCTCATGATTTTCGAGGGGTTTGTTCATTGATTCAGAACACATTTATAGAGGCCTAAAAAAGCAGCAGAAGAACATTTTTTTTTAGAAGTTCAAATAAAAAAAATGTTGGCACGTTCCAATCAAAGTGGGCTCTGCCATTACACAAGCTGATTGGGGACGAAAGATTGATGTAGTTGGCTTTTGTTTCCTTGAGCTTGCATCTAGTTATGAACCACCAGATTCACTTGTTAAATGGCTGCTAGGAGGCGATAAAAAGCCCATTTATATTGGCTTCGATAGTCTTGTGAGTTTTCTTCTAAACAAGTCTTCCCATCTTTTGGATATTTATTATAGTGAAAGATTGCAATAGTTTATTTTTCTCGTACAATTTTGACTTTTTCTATTGAACTCGTCTCTAAAAGTAGTTTTCGTGCATAAATGTGTTTTTCTCTATTCCATTACCTTATGATTTTATTGATTATTTTAATAATTAGAATTGTTTATGTGGTATTAACTTTACTCTCTCCAGAGAATTAAGTGCATTTAACTGTTTTTACGTGATTTTACTGTAAAAAAAGAATTTACTATTGGCTTCATTAGACCACTCATTCTGTTTCTTCATCATGTTCTGTTAATCTAGAATTAAATTGCTCTAACAGCTGTTAATTTTTAACAGCCTGTTCAGGAACCAGAAAGGATGACCCAGATAACAGTGCAAGCTCTAGAAAAAACTGGACAAAGAGGCATCATTAACACAGGCTGGGCCGGTCTTGGCAATTGTAATTTTCACGTTCTCTCCTCATATTTCCTTCGTTAGATGTTTAGCGCTTAATTGTCCTTTGTTCACTGTATGGAGTGCATTGCGCTTAATTGTCTTTTGTCCAGTGGCAGAACGAAAGGACTTTGTGTAGTTACTGGACAATTGCCCCCATGACTGGCTATTCTCACGATGTATGGCTGTGGTAAGTTGTAAATGTAAAACTTATAGCTTCTACAGCGGTTGAAATTTATCTGCTCATATTTCATATTTGATGTCATTTTCATGTAAGTGCTAGATATTTATGAGCAATGAGTTTGGTGAACCATGATTTGTACATATATTTTATATGGGGATAGTGTGTTATATGTCTCAAACAATTGTTCTATTTAGAACCTTTAAACAAGTGGATCCATAAGCTCCTTAGCCTTGGGAGTTTTTGTTTTTTTTTTAATGTTATTGCATAGAGTGTTATTGTCTTCAATTCCCTATATTCTATTGTCATGGCAACAATAGGAGCGGTGGTAGTTTCATTCGAAGCCTTTTATAAGGATAAAAGGCCATCATCAAAGTATTTCATTTCATTATATTTGCTTAGTCACTTGCTGAATGCATCATTATTATGCCTTTTTATGTATCCTGAAGTTGAATTATCTAAGGGGTGTTCAGTGGAATATTATGAAACTGGTTTGTAATTGGAATGGTTGTCTCCCTTGTTCCTTTTAATACTATGGGTGTTGAATTGTGTTCCTTCTGATGGATCCCAAATGGATTGCCTGATGACATTACCTCAATAACACTTTTTGTTGGTTTTAACTTTTTTGACTGCTAACTGCTAGATGAGACTTGTTGAGTTCTTCTTTCACTATCTCTCGATAAATTCAACCTGACTTGGACTTTTTCCCACTCAAAAATTCATTTTTCCTTTTCATGCTCCCACTCTTCTCAAATCCCTTTACATTTTGTATCTTCCTACCTCTTTTTTCTTTTTATCTCTGCAAATCTCACTTTGCTAAACTTTTGTCATTACTTTATTTTTCTAAAATTTTTAATACTTGTTTTAGTTAACAGAAATTTCTTTTTAATTATTTTTATCCACTCATGTTGGTGGTCTACAATTGGTGAATATTTGATGAAATGGGTCGATGAGATGCTTCATTAGCGACACGGTTATCTCCTTATTACTTTTCTCTGTTAAATGTTTGAAGAACTGATTTAATTGAGGGCTTGAACAGTAAAGCTCTATTTGGCTGTATGGTTCTATTTATTTGTTGATTTGGCCATTATATGTAATTGGAAATGTGATGAACTGTGTCCTTGCATGTTTTCCCCAGGTTCATCATGGTGGAGCTGGAACTACTGCAGCTGGTCTCAAAGCTGCGGTAACCTGCTGTTCCCAAGATTATATTCCTCTGATCATTTCTCCAACTTTTTAAAGCATCTTTACTCTTGTATTCAGTGTCCAACAACCATTGTACCTTTCTTCGGAGACCAGCCTTTCTGGGGCGAGAGAGTGCATTCCAGAGGAGTAGGTCCTGCACCCATTCCTGTTGAGGAGTTCTCACTTGAGAAGCTGGTTGCTGCAATAAAATTTATGCTGGATCCTGAGGTATGATGAATTCCCTACAGAATAAACTTTGAAATCTGCATGAGGTCTTATTATTATGAACTTTCCATTATATTAACCAGTTTTGGTTTAGGCATCAGCTTTGTATTTAACTTATAACTTTTTAGTCATTTTTATCTGTAAAAGAACAGCAGCCATGTGGTAAGGTTTCTATCTTGCTTCTTTTGAGGTTTTGGGAGGTTGACCCATTATGTGATGGTTTGGTTGCTTTATTAGGACCTTGAGGTCATGGGATTAAGTTTCAAAAAGAGTCTCTCTACAAAGCCAGGGTTTATGGCTACAGCTTTGTTCTGCCCTGAATAATTTGTGTCTTTTAGCAAAATTACCAGATTGCTTTACACAGAAACCATATTGCCCTGCTTTAATTACTTGCTTTTTGCTTCAATGGAAAACAAAAAAATCAATGTTAGCATACAACAATAAAAATATGTTTGAAGAATTAAACATTTAGAGTGACATAAATCAAGAATGCCTTTATATTGTCATGCTTTAAGTTTTCCCCTGTAATCTACAAGCTCACCTTTAGCTTTAACCAAACACAATATTGTTTTTGTTGTTTGTTTTACCTTATAGCAAAAATAATTACAGAAAGAAAATAGTAAAAATGATGGCAAAATGGAGCAATGATGATGCAAAATCTGACAACTTTTTCCTTTTCCTTTCCACTAATGAGTGACAAAGCTGTTATTTAACAAATGATAGTGTTCAAATTTTAGGCAAGAAGAGACATTTCCCAACCAGCAAAAGAAAATGGGAAATTTAGAAAAAAAAAAAAAAACAAATTTAATTGGAGCTTAGTGAGAGGACATATGAACATATATGCTTAAGTATTTTCACCATGTAAGTGGTTTTGAGAGTAGTACATGGTATTCTAACTTTTTTGAATGTTGTGCTGAAGAAGTTAAACACAAATTGGTTTCATGCAGGTGAAAAGACGTGCTGTGGAGTTAGCAGAGGCGATGGCAGGTGAGGATGGAGTAGCAGGTGCAGTAAATGCCTTGTATAAACATTTTCCTGGCAAAAAGTCCAAAGGATGAAAGCAAGGCAGCCCCAACTCCTTCAGGAGTATTTTCTATAAGACGTTGTTTTGGTCGCACATAACGTAATCTTCAAGCTTCTTCTTCAGAAATGTTGTTGTAATTCAGTGAAGCTACCAAGGACAGTTACTTTCTAACTATCGGCATTCAGCACAAATGGAGCTTGGATTTAGCAGTTTGCACTTCCTTTAATGGAGTGAATGATTTCTTTTGTTGCAGAATTGCATTGCATCTTTGGTCTTTCCTTCCTTGGATGATTTGCAAATTACAAGCTTTTTCTGTCATTGCTCTAGACCGGTCAAATGCTTAGCCGGTAGTAACCTCTCGAGGGTGAAAATGCATGCAATGAGGGTATTTACGAATGTGAAAAAGTTTCCTTCCAATCCAAATTTATTTGAATAAGAATGTTATTTTACATGATGATGCTGTGATCTCAGTGAAGTCATATGTAGATTAAATGTCAATGTCTTGAGATTTATTAGTTGACAAAATTTTCGGTTTTTCTTTGTATAAAAATATGTTTGATTGTTAAAAAAATATTAAATTATAATTTTAACTTTACGTAAGTTGTTTAAGGATACAAATTATTTTAAAATATTTTACAAACAACTGTATAGAAATAATAATGATTTTTTACTTTTATTATTATAAATTCACGTTAAAATTTTAAAAAGATTGATTTTTAACAAAAAAAGGTAAATAGTAATAGTTTTGATTTTCTTAGTCAAAGCCACCAATGACAAGGAAATAAATTATGAATTTTTTTATGTTATTTTTAGTTTGATATATGAAATTAATATTTCCTCGAGTTTTAGAAGTTGAATTTTTTTCAAATACTATTAAGTTTAATATCACATACATTAAAATTTAAAACAATACTATATTTTTAATATTAATTCATATCATATTTAATTATGTGAGATATTTTTATATAAAAATTCTTGATAGTTAATTGGAGAGATTCAAATTACACAAAAACATATTTCAAATTTACATAAAGAGGTGAAGACTTTAAAAAAGTTAATATCCTCATAATTAGAAATTGCGATCGTTTTTTGAACGTCTTCTATGCAACATGTAACGGTGATAATTGGAACTCATAAGTTACATGCAATAAATGCAACTGAATCATCATGTCTTTATTCCCGAAGGTAACATTCCAGGGACCCAAATTGAAGTGTTTCTACTCCAAGAGAATGACCATCATTAATACAATTGTAGGTAATTGGATGCGGCAAAATAGAGATACTTGCTGGCAAGTACCGAACTCTGGAGAAGCTCAAACAGGGAGCCAATTTTGACATCTCTATTCAACAACCATGGACCATCATATATGGTCTATCATATATAAGACTGACAGTTGAAAGTAATGAAATGAAATAACCTTCTGGGTTTCCAAGGACAGCGGCTGCCAACTAGGCAGCTTCATTCTTCACTAGAGCAATTCAATCTGCAATCAAAAGGCATCTCATCAATCGTCAGTCTATAAATTGCAAGTTTTCCATTATGGATGAAATAAAGTAGACAAATGAAGAATTATGAAATTAGAACAGGTACTTAACTACCATCGGATTTCAATTGAAGGAAAATGAGCCTGTCTCATAGGCACCAAAACATGCATATTGCCTTATTCCAGCTTGGGCAACTAATTGGTAACCTCAGTCACTTCAGAATTGCCAGCATTCTATGATCATAAGAAACAACATATTCAAAGGTACAACCAATTAGTTATGCGGCAAAATACACCAAGTTACATTTTGTAATAAAATTCATTATTAAAGAGAAGACATTAAAAGCTTTATGTCTATAGCTTCAAAGGGCAGAATTATAGCAAAGGCAGTCATTTTCATTTTGTAATAATTAGTAGGCTGATGAAAACTAGGAAAACATAGGAAAATCCTTTAAATTGATGCATACCATTTCTTCGAACAGCTGTTTTATAGTAGTTTTAAGGTCACCTTCCCACCTTCCTTTTTCTTCCTCCTCTGTCAATTGCACTTGCTTCAGTTCTGGTGTGCTTAAATCTCCTTGACAGAAAATCTCCATTTTTGGGCACTCTCTCACAATCACCTTTCGCAAGACTGGGAATTCAAAGTTGTGATCCCCTAAGCAAAAGCTTGCTAGACTTGGTAGACAACTTAGTTGCAAATACTTCAGTCGGGTGAAAACAATGTCACCTTCCATTTCATCACCCCCACATGCTACGATCTCCTCTATTATCTCACAATCAGTTATGCTCATTCTCTCCAGTAGCATCAGGCTCTTAGCCGTTGAGCATGCTATTAAATTTACGAATCCATGACATCTTGAAACTTCCAGATTTGTTAAATTTTCCAAAGACACCAAAGATGGCACTAAAGTCTTTAATTTGCCACATTCCAGCACTTCAAGAATTCTCAGGTTACAGAAAATTGGCATGGGTTGGCACTCTTCCTCCCAGAGACGTGTTAGCTCTGGAAGTTTAGACAACCTCAATTCACTTAACCGAGTGAGTGTCAATGCATGTCTTTCCTCACCACTGAGTTCTTCAGACTGGACTATTTGACAGAAGGAAGCATCACTCAGAACTAGCTTTTCAAGATTTGGTAATGACTGGATGAAGCAATATGGAAGAACAGTTGATTTCTCAGGAATGCACATGAGCTCAAGAACTTTCAGTTTCTTGAAACATTTTGTTGAGAGTACTTGGCTATGCCATGTCCCTTTCACAGTATCGTTCTGCTTCAATCTTAATTCTTCTAAAATAGGGAACGTAATCTGAATGATTAACATGCGTGTTAAACAAAAACCAAGAGTTGTAATTGGTTAAATTATAAAAGACAAAGAGTTTTATAAGTTTTGCATTCATACCTCATTGACCCGAAACAAGGGCTGCTGATTCGAGATTTCAACCTGACTCTTTGTATATGTTTCTCCAAAGCAAAGAGATTCTGAAGCAAATATCTCCACTTTGTGGCATTCAATCACTTCCATTTTTTTCAATGATGGCCATTCTGTGGCAAGTATCTTAGAGTAAAAACTTTTCAATTTGGGCAATTTTTCAAGTCGAAGGTATGTCACTCGGGGAAATACAAGCTTAGTCTCTGTTTCAACCACAATCGATTGAGTAGTTGTTATTGCATGTGATTGATTAGCAATGAGTGCTTGTGGCTCAAATATTTCTTCTAATGAATCGCAATTCACAATCTGCAATTTGTTTAGTTCCTCAAGTCTTTCCATCATGTTGAACGGGAAGACACTTAGGAGTGCTTCACAACCTTCAACCCGTATCTTATTTAGTTTGCAAAACGAATTCACAGTGAGTTGGTCCTGCCATATCCTTCTACAGTCCCTCATAGCTTTGATTGTTAACTTCTTTAGCTCAGGGAAGACCACCTAAGATATTCATTTAATTGGGTTAATAAATGAAATACGAAAGAAAATAACAAATTTTAAGTGTTGAAAAGAAAAAAAAAAACCTTAACAAGGCATCATAGTGAAATTAACAGATGAAAGAAAAGTCACAAACAAAAAGGAGAATTCGCGCAGAAAAGAATGGTAAAGGAAAAACAAGAAAAGAAACCACCTTTTCACTGAAGAGAGCCGAGTTATTTCCTTGTGCATTCTGATCAATTTGAGGTTCATCCCCAACTTCGTCAATCATAGATTTAGAGAAGAATGTCTTCAATACAGGACAGTTTATTAGGTAGAGCGATTTCAAAAAGGGGAATTCATTGTTAGTTTCGTAACAGAATCTTCTGAGTTTGGGAAGGTCTTTGAGCTCTAGGAAATTTAGAGTGGAGAACAACATGCTGCTCATCTTTTCTTCTTCTGTCAATCCTTCCATGAGGATTACTTCTTCCATGATCTTACAGTCCAAAATCGAAAGTCTATGGAGTTGCATAAAATGTTTTACCATGAAAGATGGAAACAGATATTTCAAATTGTGACACCCCTGTATCGTAATCCTTGTCAAATTGTAAACATGATAAGAGGATGCTAATTGTTGGATATGCCATATCTTTTGAACGTTAATTGAGGACAGCTCCAAATCGTACAATTTGGGACACACAACCTGCCGACATAATTCTCATTAGTATGAAAAAGTTTTCGTTTCTTTAAAAAAATAAAAATGAACTGAAAACAGTGATTTCAGAGAATGGATATGTTAACGATAAGGCATGATAGTCAACAGTAAGATTAAAAAGCAATAATTGAAAGATAAATATATATATATATATATGTACATAAAACCTATAGAGCCTCCCATTCTAAGAATCAAGCTCAAAATTGGTTCAACTTATTCATTTAACTATTATTCTATTATTAAAATAATAAATTTTAATTATATTTGAAAAGCAAAATTAAATAAAATATATTGTTCCACAAAAAATATTTTAATTGGGTAGGTTCGAGTCAGACTTGAACTTAAAATATATGCCTAAGCCCAAACCTAATCGGAACAAATCCACGAGCCTAGGTGGGTACTTGTAAGAAATGTCTTAAACATACATTAAAATATTAAAAAAACTTTATGTGATTACAAAAGGAAAGAAATATTTTAAAAGAATAGATAAAAGAAATGAGATAAAGGCAGTTAGTACTTGTAGTCATTTCTTTGTATATTGATACCATCAAACTTGACACTATCTCTTTTTTTCTTTTCAGTCACACTTAACACTGTCTAACTCTTTTTTTTTTTTCTGTTACCATGCAATAAAATTGATCAAACTAAAAAAAAAAACATTTAAATATTTGATTCAATGGTAGATGTATGCGTCTCATATTACTTAAAAGAGCTAAATTTGAATTCATTCTACACTCATATAAAGAAACAAGAACAAAAGAGATGCATGTATAAGTAGAATTTAAGTGACGGACGTACATAAAAAAGAGAGGAAATAAAATCTTGCAAAAATATAAAAATGAATCTTCGCTAACAAACTGACCTTGTCGCTGAAAAAAGTTGCAGTAATATCCCCTTTTTCACTTCCATCACCACCCGTCTCTTTCTCCTTGTCCCTTGAATATGAAGAAGCAGCAAATGTACTCATTTTTGGACAGTCCACTATCCTAATTGTGCCCAACCTTGGAAATTTAAGAGCTCGACTTCCCGAATAAAAACTTGTCAAGTTGGAACATGACTCAATTATTATGTACTTGAGCCTAGGGAACGTGACCTTATCTGTCGTTGCTTCCTCCTCGACTCCGTGTTCCATGATGACTGCTTCCACCGAGGGACATTCTTTTACATCTAATCTGAATAAGTGCTGGAGGCTCAAAGCCATTGAGGGGGTAAAAATGTATTTCAAGCTGCTACAATTACAAACTTTCAAACTTGTAAGGTTTTTGAAGTCCAAAATTTCCTGAGGATTCTTATTCCATATTTCTATCAACTCAGAAAATGTGTCTGAAAGCTCCAAATTTCTTCCGTAATGATATTCACCCTAACAAACCCAATATATTGCAATAGTTATATCTGGTACAACATAACATTAAGCACAAATACAAATAACAACAATAATCCTTCTTCTTTAGTTATTGAACTAATATCTTTTTAATTTCTAAAACAATGAAAGAAGACAATATTTCAATCAGAAAAGTAAAATTGAGCAGCAGTTTACAAAATAAATTGTAGCAGGATCGAAGCGTCATGAATTAATTCATACCTTTTCGGTGTACAACTGTTGTATGGTGGTATTAAGGTCACCAGCCCAACGCCCTTTGTTATCGTAACGTGATTCTTTTACTCTCTGTAATTGTGGGGTGCTTAAAACTCCCTGAGAAAAAACCTTCAAACTAGTACAGCTAATCACAATTAAGTCTTCCAAGGATGGAAATGTGAAGGTGTGATTCCGCTGACAAAAGCTTTCGAGGCTTCGTAAAAGATTGAGTTCTAAATATTTCAACTTGCTGAAAGTGATCTCACTCTCATCTCCTTCGTTTGCAACTATTGCTGTCATCCTCTCGCAGTATTGTATCGTCATTTTTGTTAGTTGTACTAGACTCTGGACTACTGAAGGTGGAAATAAATATATCATCTTCTCGCACCCTTGCACTTCAAAAGTTGTGAGATTTCGAAAAGATGCTGAGGAGGGTCCAAAAAATATCGAATCATCACACCCCACAACTTCAAGAGTTTCCAGATTAGAAAGAATGGGGCCCAGCTCTGAATTTTTCTTCCATATATATGTAAGATTTTTACAAAATTCCAATTTTAATTTTCTAATTCGTGAGAGTATCCCAGCATCAGGCTTTTCACCAACATCTCCTTCACAAAAGACTAGATTTTCGAAGTCACAATGAGAGAGCTTAATATTTTCAAGATTGTGCAATTTTTGGACCAAAAAAATTGGAAAATTGGAGCCTCCCACCTCAAAAACTTTAATATGGTGAAAGAAGTCAGCGGGAAACTGGGCATCACTTATCATTGCAATGTCATCCATTTTTGATAACCGCAACTCCTCTAATTTGGGAATGACCTAAGAAACCAATCAAATAAGAAAAAGACAGAGTCAATGTTGCTCTAAAAGGCCTTTTAAAAAAAAACAAGGTCAAAAGAAAAAAAAAGTTATTCTTAGTCAAGACACACACACACACACACATATATATATATATATATATATATATATATATAAATATGCATGCATAAAAGATATAGATGAAAGCTATACAAGTTCAGGTTAATGCTCTCCTCAACCCATTAATTTTTACATTGCTTGGACTAGTTTAATTCTGTTAAAAAGAATTTGAGATTTTCAAACACCTAAAAGTGTTTATCCTTTTTTTTCATACATACCAAGAAGTAGTATGCCTTAGGATGCATAATGACGGTAGAGATAATCTTCCTTTAGAAGTAATAGATAATCTAAATTTATGAATGTATACATCTTTCAAATCAAACATTAAAGGATCAAATTGTGCCTTGGGCATTCATTTCGAGAAAGTCAAAAGCACCATCTAATCTTCGTACTTTTCAATTTTGTTTAATTTAATCTCTGTACTTAAAATCGAAGTAATTTAATCTCTTAATTTTATAAATTACATCAATTTAGTCCCTCCTCCAAATAACATCTAAATTTGTCATTAAAAGATAACGTCAACGATGATGTGTCACATTTTGATAACGTGGTATACTCCGTGACATAGAGTGATGACGTGACAATGCCACGTGATACTATACAACGTCGTGGTAGTGCTGATGTGGCATTGACATGCATGTCAGTGCCACGTTGCAAATAAAAAAAAATTCAAAAAAAATTCTAGCACGTCATAAGGACTAAATCAACATGTCAATGCCCTGTGGTAGGTCAAAATATTCAAAAAAAAAAATTTACCACATCATAGGGACTAAATTGAACAAACATATATAACACAAGAACTAATTGAACAAAATCGAAATGTTGAAGTACTAAATTGAAAAATAATTTAAAAAATATAAATCTTTAAATAAATTATTGATATGCTTCTTAATAAGCAAAATATTTAAATGTAAAAGATTTACAATGTTAAAAAATATATAAAAATATTTTTTTTACTTAATTATTTGATTTTAAAATATTTACATTAATTTATTATTTTTACAAAAATTACGTTTAAATTGTCTTTCGATAAAAAATAATTTGAAAAAATTTCATACTTATAGTCAAATTTAGATGAATAACTTGTATTACGTTAAAATAAAACAATATAAAATAACTAAATATGTTGATTTAGTTACAACTTCTATAATTTACAAATACACATTCTTTGAAAATTATTCAACTCTTACCCAATTTACTTTTTATTTAAATTTACTCAAAATTTCTTATAAAACGATTTTGTTTAAATTCAAATACAACAATTAAATTCTGTTAAATTTAAATTTACAAAAAATTTATTAATAAAATAAAATAATACAAATATTTATAATTATATTTAACTTTATCAACCATAAATATAATCTTTAATATAAAAAATTTCAACTTAAAAAATATAACTTGAAATATTAAACAAAATAAAAAATTGAAAAGGTGAAACTCAAATTTTATGATTGTAATAAAAGTTTATCATGTCCAAATTAAGCAAGTTAAAATGAGAAATTATTTTTACAATCATTGCTAACTTCATATCTCCTTCATTCAATTTTTTAAAAGAAGAAATTAAACCAATATATTTTACTAATTTGACTTTAACTCAAATTAAAAACTAAGTTAAATAAATTTCATATTTTTATACTATTATAAATAAAAAAATATTTAATCATTTTATATTATTTTATTTTAACATAATATAAGTTATTTATCTAAATTTGACTTCAGATATAAAATTTTTTAAAAATATTTTTTATAAAAAGAGAATTCAAACTTAATTTTTGTAAAAACGATAAATTAATTTACATATACTAAAATCAAATAAATAAATAAATAAAATATTTATATATATTTTTTTACACCATAAATTGTTTACACTTAAATATTTGACTTATTAATAAATATATCAATAATCTACTTATATATTTATTTTTTTAATTTAATCTCTTAATATCTCAATTTTGTTCAATTTAATTTCTGTGTTATATATTTTTGTTCAATTGAGTACCTATACCATGATAGTTTTTTTTTAAAAAAATTTTTTTATATGTAACGTGGCAATAGCATGTCAGCATGTTAATGCCACGTCATCGTATAGTGCCACATGACATTGCCACGTCATCACTCTATGCCTTGTGACATGCCACGTTATTAAAATATAACACATCAATACTAACGTTATCCTTTAACAACAAAATTGGATGTCGTTAAAGAAGAGACTAAATTGACGCAATTTTCAAAATCAATGAACTAAATTGCTTCGATTTTTAATACATAGACTAAATTGAACAAAGTTGAAAAGTACAAAAACTGAATTGATCTTTTGACCATTTGTAAATAGATAAAACTAAATACAATAATTCTTTATGCAAGAAAATAAATTTTCACCAAAATGGTATAAATAAAATGTTTAATGATATCGTAATGTAATACAAGTTTTGTGTTGCAGACTTAATGAGCTTCTAATGGCCCAAAAACCAAAAAGTTGTTGTCTAAGAGAAGGATAAGTGTAAAAGATCTATGATAATCTATTAAGCTGCTATTTAGAAAATATAGAATGAAGGGAGAAATTTAATTAATTAAACTAGTTTTTTTTTTTTGAAAAGCAATTAATTAAACTAGTTATTACGGTAGTTCATAGTATGAAATAGTACTCTCCCTTTTCTTTTTCTTTGTTATTTTTTTAGCTATCCCAAAATCAAGTTTATTTTTCTTAGACACTTAATAGTCTTATTTTTTTTATATTACAAACTTATTTTTTTTATGATTTATTTTATTTTTTCATATTAAAAAATATTGAACACCTATATCACAAAAAAATTTTCAAATTTTAATATAAAATAAATCAAAGTCAAAAGTTTTCGTCTTAATCTTCTTGAAAGTCAAGGAGAGACAAAGAAAAAGGAAGGGAAGGAGTATAAGATAAAATCTACTTTTCATAATTTTTTTGGCTTTTTTGCGTTAAAAAGCATTGAAAATCTATATTATAAAAAATTTTAAATTTTAATATAAAATAAATCAAAATCAAATTTTTTTTAATCTCCCTAAAAGTTAAAGAAGGACTAAGAAAAAAAAAAGGAGGGAAGAGTATGAGATAAAGCTAAGGAAATGAATTATATTAAACAACACTATCTTCTCCAATGTTTGGTGTGCAAATATTAAGAGTAGGATAAGATGATTTTTATCATATATTGTATTTGTTGTGGGTAAGATAAAACGTATGATAAGATGATTATTTGTTTCATTAATAGAGCGGAGAGACCATAGCAGTATTTTTAAGAAGGTAGGAATCTGGGAAGGTTTTGTTGAACCAGAAAATATAGAAATGCAACAGATCCTACAACAAAATTGAATTTTAATCACATTTTTTTAGACAACATTTTTTTATATAACAAAACCTTAAAAAGTGTGTTACGAAAATCATAAAACGGAGTGTGATTGATATAAAAAATGTCTAAAAAATTTAAAAAGGACACTGTCAAAATTCACTTATGTGTACTTAAATTTTATATTTCAAGAATCAAACCTTTTGCATTATTGGTAGGAAAAAGCGTTTTTCATTACAAATTTAATGTTTTTATAAGTTAAAATTGAAATTAATGACGGAGCTAGACATAAATTCTGTTAAAACTGAATTTTTTCATTTAATACATATGCTTCTTAATTTTATTATTATTATTATTATTAATTGATGACAAATTAAAAAATTTATCATACTTTAAATTTCAAAATTACGTATTACTGACAGATATCGATATGCCATGCATGTGACCCTGTCCATGTTTCAGTTTTGAAATAGTGAAGGTTCAGAATCATACCTCTTCACCCAAGAAAAGTGGTTGTCCTTTTATGAATTCCCGTCTGTCATGGATACTAAAGCCTTCTGAAGCTATTATCTTTATTAAAGTAGCACAAGCTGTCTCCAATTTTTTCAACATCGGCCAGAGTATTGTATGTTGCCCTGGATAGAAACATTTCAGCTCCGTTAGGTTTGTAAGCGCCAGTGAAGACACTCGAGGAAACTTAAACCTAACCGGCTGCTCCAATCCATCCCCTGCCGACACAATCTCCTCCACCCCACAATGACTTATTGTTAGATATTCGAGTTGGGGAAGATCTTTGGCTATTGATGCTGGAAATAGATTTTTCAGACTCTCACAACGCCAAACACTTACTTTTCGTAGATTTTGAAAGGTAAGACTTCCTTGGGGATCTTTATTCCATACATGCTTCAGTTTTGGTAGATTATAAATATACAATTCCATTAGTTGAGAATCTACAGCATGTGTTTCTTTGATATTTAACCCTCCAACTCCAACCTCAAACATCTGTTCTAGTGAATCACATCTGTACACTTTAAGGTTTTCTAGACTTTGAAGTACTCCCAACATATTAGATGGGAAAAGAGCCAATAACTCATCACAAAAAGAAACTGTCATTTCTTTTAATTTACTGAAGGAACCTGCTAGAAGTTCATCATGGAACATCTTCTTCACATTGCTCAATTGGGAGAATGTCATCCTTTCCAGGCTAGGAACTGCAGCCTACATAATTTGTGCCGATAAGTAAAAAGTTACCAGTGTTAGTTCATGAAACTAAGGCAAAAAAATTAAGGAGTACGACAGACCAGGAAGAGTGAAAGACTAATTCACCTTCTTATTGAAGAGAGCCTGTATACTGGACTCATGTTTCCCCTCCATTTTAGTTTCACTAATGAATTCCTTTAATTTAGGGCATTGTTCAATCGTCAACACTTTCAGTAAGGGGAACTCAATATTATAATTTCCTGAGCAAAAGTTGAGGAGATTTTGAAGATCCTTTATTACCAGGGAGTTTAATTGAGGGAAGCAAATTACATCTTCCTGTTCTTTTATTTCCCCCGTAAATATTATCTCTCTTAAGCACTTGCAATCTACTATCTCAAACTGTTCGAGGTGTACCAGATTTCTAGCAACAGAGGGTAATAACAGATGTTGTAAGTAATGACAGCCCTCAATGATGATGGTCTTCAAATTCGGAAGGCAAAAACAATAAGTCTCTGAAAGCTGGGTGTGCCATATCCTTTGGGTCTTAATTGAGGACAATCGCAAGCTTGTCAATTGAGGGAACACAATCTGCACACATGTAAAATCCTTTTTCCTTAAAAATCAAGAGAATATATGTGTATATCTTAAAATGTGAAGTCCAAAAAGAACAAGTGTTTTATCTAATTCGATGAAAATATATCAAGTGATCACAATTTATTTTTGTTACTTATTATATATTAGATAATAAACATTTGACATTATAACTTTTAAGCATAAGACATTAATTCAATTTGGAGTCTAAGTATTTGTAAAAGTCTTAATTAGAATAGGAAAGAAAAGTTTTGAAGTAAAACATTAGTTACATCACTAAGATATAAACCTAAAGATTACATTTAGTTAATTTATTTACGACAAAAATGTTTTACTTTATTATGTTTATTTTAATAACATTAACACATATTAATTATTACTTATTATATATTTATTGTTATATTGTTTAAATTTAAACAAAATTATATATTTTTTGTTATTATTATCATTTAACGAGGAAAAAACTATTATTAATTAATGATAATATTAGTAATACAACAAAATCAAAAGAAATTATATTTAACTAATTGATTTTCTTTGTAAAATTTTATGTTTTGATAGGTTCTTCTAAAATTATAATCTTTATTTGTTATTTTTAATTATCCATGACATAAATTATAAGTATGGAGATATCACTGAATTTAATAAAAAATAAAAACAAAAAAACACAAATACATAAAACTGGTTTACACCTTAGCTTCTTAGACTAACCGTTTATGCAAGCGAAAAGATCATCAATTAATCAAGTAAAATCACTTCATATTTGCAGTCACTATGTATTCTTAGTTAGATGTAGAAGTTATTATAACCCATTTGGTTGATACTTTTATTACTTGCTTTTCACTTTTTGAGGAATTTTTATAAATTGAAGGCAAAAAATAAAATTAATATCATAAAAGATTTAAAATTAACAAATAATTAAAATGTAACACCAATAATAACACAGCTGGTTTATAAAGTATATATTTTGTGTATAATCCTCGAACATGTTTTGTGCTTCTGAAAGGAAATAGAAAATAGCAAAAGTGTTAACCAAATAAAATCTAAATTAACTTGTACGTGCCTTTTTCTACTATCATGCTCTTCAAATTGCCCCAGCTAATAATCAAAACTATGAAAAATAAAATCACTCTCTATGGATGCAAGAGCCAAAGAATCAAAAGCCAGCATCAGAGTTTGATCCTTTTGGTCTTTAGCATTTAGCAATTATGATATGAATAAAAGCAAAAGTTGGAAAATGAAATGGGAAGCGAAACAGATATATATATATGTGAAATGTATAATTAAGCCATTAAATGCTCCCTAAATAAATAAATACCCGTTTATTGAAAAGGGGCTTGGTGCTTGTATTCCCCTGCTCCTGCTGGGATGTGGAATTCATCTTGTCTTCGGAGCTAAAGCTAATGAGCTGCGGCAGATCTTGGAGTGTCATGGACTGTAATTGAGAAAACTGAGTTTTCTCTGTTGCTATATACTGGACTTCCAAACCATTTTGGATGTGAAGCTTCTTTAAATGTGGAAAATCTTCACCAATATTCAACTCAGCAAATACATTCTCGATACCTTCAAGTTCATCTACATACAAATCTTGTGTCTTCTTCAACAATATTTTCACCCCATGATCCAAGTAAACGCTTGTATCTAACTTGAATCTCAGTGTTCTTGAGCATTCATACTCAGAGAACCTCTCCCAGGCACCATCACCTATAAAAATCTTGTATCTGTCCAATGTCTCACTGAACAGGCATTCTGGAATCATTTGGGCATTCGGAATATTAACATACAAAGTGGTTAGATGAGACAAATGCTTCAATTCCTCAAGACTAGCATTTCTTCTTTCACTACCAAGTACTCCATCGTCCCATCGAACAAAGCTATCTTCCAAATATAATTCTTCTAATTTGGACAAATTGGATAAGATATTTGGTGGGATGATTTTGAGTTCAGCACAATGACTCAAATCTAACAACCTTAACCGAGTCAATTGTGCTATCTCCCTGGGTAGCGCTTTAATATCTGAGCCTGCAAGGCTAAGGATTTCTAATTTCTTGAGCTTTCCAATTATGGTTATGTCTTCCAGCGCACATCGATTTAAACGCAACGTGTGAAGGTTTGTTAGGAGATTAATTGACACAGGTAGAGATTGAAACTGCATTCTAGCCAAATGTAGGACTTTGAGTCTTTCTGTTCCCCGGAAGAAGTTGGCTGGAATATGCACTGAACCTTCATTGTTCATAAAGAAGAAGGAAAGATGTGAACACCCTAACTCATCAGGAAGCTCACTGATACTAGGAGAACTTAAAAAAATCACACTGCAATCCTTATCGGGCCACTCTTTTAGCACATCACCATCTCTTAACACAAACATATGGTGGTCCCTTGATGCAATTGATATGCCAACATCCCGAACAACATCATGGATATCAAACCGTTCATCGTTATAACTATCAAGCAACAAACAAGACGCTTTGAGCTTACTCACCACTGTCAATACTTTGTCTCTAGATTCTTCTATTGTGTTGACACCATGAAAGAAACCCAAACCCATGATGTAATACAACAAGTATTTAACGAAACCATCATGACCGATTAAACTACAAAGCAAGAAAGTCAACTTAACTTCCTCACTTTCTATATAATCGTAACTCAACTTTATAGCTGAATATACAGCCTCTGTTATCCCTGTGAAGCTTCTTGATGAAGGTCTCTTTAGTTCACGCAATGCGCTCTTCCATTCAAACAAACGTTTGTTTCTCAAAGCCCTAGCAACTGTTGCGATGGCGATCGGCAGTCCCGCACATTTCTTTGCTACCTCCATAGCTGTAGGCTGCAGATCACAACTTTCAACACAGTCACCAGCCATCTTTTTAAACAGGTCCCAGGCTTCTTCTTCATTTAAAAGGCCAACCGCAAAATTTTTCTGAGTATCCATCCCACTTGATAGAACTTCGAGATCCCTAGACGTTAGCAGTATCTTGCATCCCTCATGTTCATTGCCAAAAGGAATCCCAACTTCCTCGAGATCTAATCTTTCCCAAATATCATCCAAAACAACAAGAATCTTCTTCTCTTTCTGCAATCTTTCTCGTAGTCTAAGTGCCCTTCCAACCATACTCCGTTCCTCAAATTTTAAACGCAATAAGTCTGCAACTTGGTTTTGAATTTTCTCAACATCAAGGGTCTGAGTTACAGTTGCTATAACTACGGAATCAAATAACTTGCCCTCCTTGACTTGTTTGGCAACTTCTTTGACTAGCGTGGTCTTGCCGACGCCACCCATCCCGTACACCCCTATAATGTTGATACTAGCATCTTTCAGTGCCTCCATGATTCCATTGAAAACCATCGTTCTTGACTCGAATGTTTCGAAACCTTTAACACATGCGACCATGATACCTTTTGGAGCTGCACGATACGAAACCTTGTCAAATTTGCCCTGTTTGAGTAGCTCAGCGACAGCCTTCGCCTCCTCTTCGGCTTCCATGCTAAGCTTGTAACGAGTCCAGAAACTAGGACACAAGCCAAGGAAACACTTTTTCTTTGCTTTTTCTTCATCCTGCATTACTTTCTCTACTTCTTCAGAGATCTTCTTGTTGACGGTAGTCAGCCACTTGTCGACATCGTGTTCAATCTCCTCCCCATTTCCCATAGCAGCATCAACCGAATGCTGTACTCTTTCTCTTGCATCATTCAGGCTCTCAACTTGATTCTTGAGGGTCCGGACCTGGTTCTCATGATTGCAAAGGTATTTGACATGGTTTTTGATGGTAGAGATCGTGTACTCTGCAGCCTTAGTGACAATGGAGCTAACGATTTCCATTTCGTTTTCTTTTTTTTTTTCTTTTTTTTTCTTTTTCTAAGTTGTGAGAAGCAAACTGAATAAGAAAAAATGCTATGGGTAAAACAAAAAAAGAAGACAGAGAAAAACAGGGGAGGAAAACCAGAAAAGAAAAGGAATAACAATGGAAGGAGAAGAAAGAAAAGCGTCTTATATAGCAAGCATCATCAAAGCATGAAAAGAAACCAAAAGGCCTAAAATTGGAAGGGTTTTGCGTGGCGTACCTCCTCAAAAGATGAGAAATTTTCCCTTTCTTCACCTTCACTGATGAGATTGAACAAGAGAAGGATTCTTGAAAAGATAAGTTCAGCAATTAATTCTCTCACCTATGAAGGAGCATACTCAGAATTTTTTCTTTATATCTACAAAAAAGAGCAAAGCCAGATAAATTTGACAAAGACGAAGAAAAAAAGTATTACTTTGGGTGGAAAAAGCTGAGAAAATATGTGATGGCCAACGAACCAGCTGTCTAGCAAGTCAATGAGACATGACAAGAACCAAATGCATATAAAAAACTTGGTCTTATAATTTATAAATCTTAATTCTATTATATAAACCAAATGTGTAGGAAGGATTGGACCGTCAGGAGCATTATAAGTGACAGTCTCGCGGTATTTGCGGTACTTAGCCGTGACAGTGACAGAGGTTCAATGTCGTCGCTTCTGTCCAAATTCATTATCTCAATCTAAACAACGCGGTAATGCCTAGTTTCCTTGAATTGTTGAAGTGTCTAAAGTAGTAGTTTCAAAGAGAAAAGAACACCTCAAACTGTGTATTTGCATCACCAATAAACAATTACGCAAAGGGAGAAACCTTTAACTTTCCATACATTTTCCAGGCTGGACAAAAACATACTGACTGTTACATAAATTCTTCTTTTCCACATTCGCTAGAAGCGTACGAGCTTGTTTGAGTCCACTGAAACTGTTAGAAATTTTGAGAAAATAAAAAAATAAGAACAAAAAAGGAAGATTGACTTTGAAAGGTGAAAAACCTTTCTTAAAGGATATTTATATCTTTAGTCAAAATATTTCTACAGACAAATTTTTTATATCATTTAACGAAAATATATGTTTTTCCATAATACAACTCTTTTTAAACAAATTATAATTTTTTATCAAAAATTAAAGATGTTCGATATATAAAACTTTTTTACTTTATAAACAAGCATAACTTTTCACAATTAATTTAATTTAATTTATGAAACTTATAATAGTTTATCATCAATGTCAAGTATTTTTTCCACAAATATTATTTCAAAGAACTTTTCTTTTCTAATGTTAATTTAAGAAATCCACTAATATTCCAAATTACCAACAGTTTCCCACTAGTTAGAATACTGATGCTTAATCTTTTAACTTTTCATAGAAATATGTATTATGAATGCAAGAAGATTTCTTGATTTAACTTATGAATACAAGAATTAAAATTAATTATTTCTAATTTCATGGATTTTATGATGCTCACTTTAGAACATTTTCAAATTATGGCCTCTAATTCCAAAAATTTAAATTTTAATACACAAATGTGTTTGGATTTACAATGTATTGATTCCTTTCATTAGAACTTCAAATAAAAATCATTTTGGGACGTTCCAATCCAAAGTGGGACCTGCTGGTAGACAAGGTGATGGAGACCCTTCTTTGTGGCCGACACTGATGACTAAAGGCACGTAATTAGGTGCATTTCAAAAAGAGGTTGACAGCTGTGAAAGCCAACTTTATGGACCTGATAATGTGAAAACAAAACTTTCTCTCGAATTGTTTTAATCCTTACTTTTTAGTTTTAACCATGAAACAGAAACCAATATGCATTGCGGAGTTGGAGTATTTTTAAAAAGGGGTCAAATAGAAAGGTACATATACTAATAAAAAAATTTATATATAATTTAATTTTTATTTATTTGAAAGATTACATAAAATTTATAAGACATTAAAAATATTAAAAAATACATATTAATAGTAATAACGTTATCATATATATATATATATATATATAATAAAACAGAACTATAAAAAGAAGTTTTTTCTCATTCTTTATGCATAAAAGTAGAAGAATATGTAATTTTTTAAATTTAAATAAATTATCTCTTTACTTTGTGTGTTTTGTACAAAATTGATAACTTTTTTAAGAACTCTCTTCTTATTTTTTATTTACCTCTTTAATTGTTAATTTGCATATTAAGTTATTAGGTTGAAATTGTTGAAATATAATATATTGTGTGAGAGACTTAGATTTATATTAACACCTAATAGACTCACTCTTACTTTTTTAAATCCTATTAACTTAACATATTGAGTTAAAATTTATATGTCCAGCTTAATTAGCAATATGTTAACTATAATAATTTTAATTTTATTAAAAATTAAAAAAAAATTGTTTTAAAAAGTAATTAATATATATATATATAGATATAATAGATTAAAAAATTTTAAATATTTGAGACATCTGTGGGCCCCATAGACAAACTACCCTCCGCCCCTAACTATATGCATACGAATAAATTATGTTATACATTTTAGATATTGGACTCTCCTTCAATTCTGTGTTGTTTTTAAATTTAAATGTAAGTCATACTCTTACCTGGACCCTCTATTTGTAGATCTCTCATAGCTCCTACGAATAAATAAAATTTCTTGTTTATTGCACACAAGAAAATGGTGAACTTTTTTACGCTTTTGGAAATATTTATTAGGGTTTTTTTTTTGAAAGGAAAATTTTATTATAGATAAAAAATTAGTGGTAAAATCCAAAAACTTCCTTCAAAACACTTCAAAAAGGAAACTTTGTTTCCTCTTATTTCAAAATGATGTTTTTAGTCCTTCGACTGTTAACATCGTTAGTCAATAATTAAAAAATTAAACATAATATTACATAAATGTTTTAAGATATAAGTACCCTTTTGCGTTATTTTTTAAATTTAAACATATTTTCTTTTGAAAAAAAAATCTACTCGTTGGTTCCTTAAAAACCTTAATCAGAAGAAAAAAAACCTAAAACATTTTTATTTGAAGGCTTAGAAATTTAAAGCCGAATCTATGTTAAAACCATAAACTTATTTCTTAAGGTAAAATCTATTGTTATTAAACTTTTTATTTTTCCAACAGTTTGAAAACTTTTTTCATTGAAAAGAATATATTAAAAAGTAAATATTTTATTGAATGATGGATATTTCAAATAATATTTTTTCTCACTTGAAGAGACTCAAAACCCGCGAAGTCTACACTCCTAGCAGCAAATCTATCATCCTACAACTCCTCTATGCTTGGTATTTTACAACCTTTTGGAAGAACCCCCAGCAAATAACTGATTAGCAAATAATCAGATTCATGCTACACATTCATACATTTCAATTATGTATCAGCCATCTATATTTTCCAAATTACTAATTACAATTTCACATTTTCACTATTACAAACTCTACTAAATGCTCGTTTTTTAGTTCCATTCAAGGCTATATTAACATAATTAATCGTTAAAAAGGAGAAAAGTTTGGGTATTCTTACATGTAAACACAAAAGACGATAATCTTCATAGAAACAGGAACAACCATTGCTTTCGTTGCTTAAAATCTGTTAAAAAGAAAGAAACTTTATTAGACTGCAACTGTGTCAAAATATCAGAAATAATGTCAGACATGTTCTATGTAAAATATATTATAAGATATTGAAAAGATACATGTCTGTACAAAGGAATGAAGAATATAATTATGCTACAATTCAAAGTAAGTGAAGTATAATAGTATAAAAGAACAATAAAATTTGTTTAGCTTGATGCATGCAAGATCTCTTTGCGTAAAATATATTATTGACATGATGTGTACATTGAGAATAAAATAAGATAAATATATAGTCTTCAGTAAAGAATAGTTATGAAATTGCGAAATTAAGAAGAGGTACTAATATTAAGAAGAATAAATATAACTGGAAAAGATTGAAAGCCCGAACTAAATGAAAAGTATATGAAAGATGATAACACTAATAGCCATGAGATTGTATTATAAGATATTGAAAAGATACATGTATGTACAAAGGAATGAAGATCTTTTCTGCATATAGTATAATATATTGAAAAGATACATGTTTGTACAAAGGAATCAATAACATAAATATGCTACAATACAAAGTAAGTGGACTATAATAGTATAAAGCAAGATTAAAATTTGTTTAGCATAATGCATACAAGATCTCTTTATAAACAATATTTTCAGTGCCTTCCGCAGTCAAATTATTTTCAGACTGTATCAATACTTTTAATCCAAAGCAACATATAATTGAGCATGAGTCATTACTAGTTAGAGTAAGAATAGGCCAATCATGTCAACTATTTGTCCTTGACTTTTATCTATTGTCATTGAAACATACAGATAGATCAAAAAATAAATAAGATAGATCAAAGAAGAATTTTTTTTTTTGGGAAAAAGGAATTCAAATCTTGCTCTTAAAATATGAAAATTATACATTAATTAATGAGCTAAATGTTTTAATACAAATTTAAAAAGTAATTAATTCTGACTGATTTATCTAAATCCATAAAGCTGCATGATATCCAAAAGGCTTCTTCATTTGTCACCATAAAATGCAGGTCCTTAATTATGTCATATCTATAATGTCTGAAAAAACCATGATGTCCCAACATCCAAAAGTGAACCCAACCCATTACTACTGTCACCAAAACCAGGCAACCCAACCCATCCTCACTTTCCAGGATCCTACATTCACATTAATTTTTATCCATGGAATAAACTGCAAAAATTAAAAATCACAACACCTATATACCAAAGAACCGAAACCGAGTGTCAAAGATAAATTGCATGCAACCTTTGAAAAAACTCGAAAAAGAGAAATACCGAAACACAAAGAAACACCGCCGTCAGCGATAGAAAACCTCTGTGAAAACTACTAGAAAGGACAGCACAAAAACGAAACATCAGTCAGAGAAAACCCTTTGACAACCATCTAAAACGGAAAATCAGAACAGGAAGAAGTGCCGCCGTCAACAACGAGAGAGAAGAAGCAGCACCGTTAAGAAAACAAACAAAGGGAGCATCACCGCTAAGGAAAACCCAAAAACAAAAATGAACATAAGGAAAAGAAACCCCTATGTGCTTGGTTTAGAGGGAAACAATGGGTGCTAACCGTTGCCGATACCTCAAAGGTAGAGGTCTGACCGGGGAGAGCGTTGCGTGAGCAGACGCCACCAATGGGAGGGAGTCGAAAGCGAAAAGGAAGAGAAGAACAAAAAGCCCTAAATGTAACAAAATCCCATCAATCCATCAGCTATCAAGAAAACCCAACAACGTCCCTTAAAAACTGAAAACTCGAAAATATCTCTCAGAAACTCCAAAATGACAAATTCACATATCATCTTCTAGAGAAGGTACGTACATTAGATTCATCATATGTTAGATTAGATTAAATGTAAGAGTGGTGTGGGCAAGAGAACTGTTCACTTATAAAAGATTTTGCTGCACAATAAGCCATTGGCAGCATGCTATCATTTTGCTAAACCTATGCAAAACAAAAGCTTTAACCTGGAAGACTTGACATCAACAAAATCCTTTGCCTATCAGCCAGTTCTAAACAACAAAAAATCAACCATTCATAAGTTCTCAAAACCAGAATCACTTCTAGCAACATCAATAAAAAAGAAAACAAATCAACATAACCACGCACTGCTCGAAATTCCAGCAAAAAGTGGGGCATCAATTGACACTCCAAACCCCATCGCCAAAGCCACTTGCAAATTCGGCAAAGCCCCATATTCCTGAAATTTTTTTGCTCCACGAGTTCAGTTTCAATAAGTAGAAAACCAAAAACCAAAGCATGAATCAGTAAAAAGAACATCAAAAGCAGCCCCTACTGTAATAAAAGAACAATATAGTGGAAAATTTTTTATTGATGAAAATGGTCATATTTTTTATGTTTAGATCATCATTTTAAATATTTCTATAATTAATATTATAAAATTTTAATTATATATAATTAAAATAGTAATTGTTTCTATATATAATTATCATTCATTTATAATTGTTTTTATATATAGCCAATTATTCCATACTTTCAAAATAGTTGTATAAATGCTAATGAATTTAAAAATGTAAAAGCATATTGAATTCCTTGAGTTTTTGTTATATTTAAAGCAAGAAACTGTTAGCACATTTCATCTCACCTCCAGATGCGTTTACTTTAAATTTAAAATCTTATTATTAAGGATTGAGATTTGATCTGATAGATTTAGTTTTCGAATCTTTAAATGAGATATAACTTTTTCAATTTGTAGTTCAAATCCCTATGTTCTAAAAAATAAAGAACAATTTGAGTTTGATTTGTGGTTCTACTCTCTTGCTAAAATCCCATTACTTAATTTGATCATGCGCTGGATTGGAAATCATTACCAGAAGCAGAGGACATCCAATTTCCTCCAATACACTTGTGATACATAAAAAATAATAATTTATTCTAAAATTAAAAAAATAATTGGAAACTTGTTATACCAAAGAAAAAAATATAAAAACTTAAATAGTGACATTCAAATAATATTTAACTCAATGATATGCACATGGATCCTTAAAGAATTATATTTAAATTTTCTTTTCTCTAATTTTTTTTAAAAGAAAATCTTAAAACAGTGGGTCAAGTTTCACAAAAAAGGATGACGACTTGCTAATTCAATCTTATACCAAAAACAAAATGGGAACTTGTTATAAGAAGACTTAAACATTGTGCAATAGATGTACTCAATACCGAGACTGGTCAAGTTTCAAATAAAGGAGATCAAATTATAGATATTCTCTAGATCGATATTCATGCAAAGTCAAACAATTCTTTTAAGAAAACGTAAATTGGGATATTCAACAAGGAGACTTGAGAAAATTTGCCGGGCATGGCGAAACCCCAACGTAGCTTCGTCTACGCGGAGAGAGTATATGTCCTCTGGCCAGTAATCCTCTAGGATACAGCTAGTTGTTGCAACTTGCTAATAATTTATATAGCTATCTTTAGCAGCCTTGTTAAGTTTCCCACTACATTTCTCTTTTCACACATTTGTACTTATGCGTTACGTTTGATTAAGAAAGATATAATTGACCAAAGAATTTCATTTAGTAAGATACTTTTTTAATTATAAAGTACAAATTATATTTGAAGTCAAACATTTTTTTCATATATACATATATAATATAGTAATAGATCTTGCAAAATAAATCACAAACAAACCAACAAAAAATTAAATTATATTTACACATGATGAGATTTAAATTTAAAATTTAAATAAAATATTTTCATAAGTATTCAATTTGAGTACGCAATTGATAAATAATACTTAACAACTTGAGATATTGTTGTGCCTGAAAGTTTTTTTTATCTATTCTTATCCTGAGATGAATAATATAGCTTTTATAAAACATAACAAATGAAAAGTTTTGTATATATATAAGAAATTGTTAACATATTTTCATTCTTAAAAATAATTTTAATGCTTTCCATTTTCTCTAAAATATACTTTGTTGTTCTCATATGTTTTGTCTTAATTTGATTTTAATGAAGTTGAGTAGGGATATCAATGGGTACGGTATTTACTAATTTTGATATATTCGAACTTGAACCCAAACTTGATTAATAAATGAAATACTCGAACCCTACAATTACCGAATATTTTCTAAATTTATTATCATAACCCCGAACCCTAATACATACTCACTACTTGATAATTACCCGAATCAGTTTAAAAATCCAGTTATGTAAAAAAAATATTAAAATGCTTTTCATGAGTACCTAATCACCCGAACTCGAATTTGTACCGATATCTATATACAATAATATATCCCATCTATATTCCATATAATTCACTAATAATTAGATTTATAAAAGCACACAAACAATAAAATTAAAATTTAAATAATCAAAAACAAATATCTTAAATATAAATTTAAATAACTAAAAACAAATATCCAAATAACAACTTAAACAACATTATAAGTTTACAATAAGCCAACAACATTACAATTTTAATTAACTACATGGATTTGTCTTTAATTACATGAAATTAAAAACAAAAAACTAGGTTACAAAATTATTTTAATCTCATAGCTTCTCTTTAGGTATATATATTATAATTAATAAATTTATAAATTATAATTTTTGTAACGTTAACCCAAAATAAAAAGTAGAATATTTATATTTAAAGTATATATACTAAAAGTATATAAAATAATAATTATTATTATATTCGTTATAAATTAACACAATATATAGAGTATATATATTAAAAGATATTATAAGTTAATTAATAATTATAATTTTATGAATTAATTTAATTAACAATATAAGTTTGTCTTTAATTACATAAAATTAAAAAAAAAACATAATCAGGTTCGAGAATCAAGTATTCAAGGGGCGATATCTGAATCTAACAAGAGCAGTGAAATTACTACCTCAATCCATTTCAAACCTGATTAGAGGTACCTTAATCTTGTATAACCGGATCAAGTACCTGCGAGTACTTTATAACAGGATACCCATTACTATCTCTAAAGCTGAGAGACAAAATTTGACTTTTTGAAATTTTATATTAATTAAAATTTTAAATTTTAAATAAATATTTCATAAGTTTAACATCAAAAGGTAAATATACATAGAAATAGTATTAAATGTTAAAAAAGAAAACAGAGAACATATTTTTGAGGTTTGAGAATCGAGAGGTTTAAAAACAAAATGGACAAATAAAAAAAAAAAACCTATTATTTATCTGTATTTATTATTGAATCATTATTGAGACTTAGAATGCCATTTTAATCTCATAATAAGTCAAATTGTTGAGCAACACCACGCGGTTTCTATATAATAAAGCTATAATTAATTTGCAACAAGTCAACAATATTTAAAATTTTTTTCCAATATCTACAACATATTTAAAAAGTTTAACTATGTATCAATTTTAGAAGATATTCAAAAAAATTAAACAGTATTTTTAAAAGAGATTTAAAATTGTTCATGTACATTGTAGAGGTATGAGCTTTGTGCGAATAACATTCATGAATGTCTTATATTTAATCTGTATACAATGTACGAGTCATACTCTAATTATTTTAACGTAAAAGATTATCATTTAATAGAAACAACATGTTGATAGTTGAAGTCAATTAACTATAAAATAATTTTCACTTTTCATTGATATCTCTTTAAGAGAATTTCGATCGATTCTGTAATTACTTTCACAAAGTTTTGGGAATGCTTCATGGAGATTAATGAAAATTATAAACATCGCCTACACGGGTTTATAAAAATTTCACTTGTTTGTTTAATAAAATAAAATTTTAATAAATTAATATTTTTATTTAATTCTATAAAATATTAATAAATTAATATAAGATCTAAATGAACACATATATCAATTTTATAAATTGTATTATGGAATTTAAAAATTTCAATGCTAGTATATATAATAATCCATATATTAATCCAAATGTTTTTGGGATTATTATTCTACAAACCTATGACGCTTTGATATTTTAGTCTAAAAGCTCTCACAATTAGCACTTAAAGTTAGAAAAATTTTACAGGTTTAAATATTATGATGTATGTTTTTCTATTAACCTACAAAAGAAATTAAAATAAATTAACAAAAAAGTTAGTAGAATAATTATAGTTTTTTAAAATGTAGTTTAAAATTAATCTTATGTCAGTTCAAGAATAGATCTTATGGTTTGGTTTTTGGAACTAGATCGAGTAAGTATTTAAAATTGTAAATCATTCTAAAAGATTGATTTTAGAAGTTTTAAATTTGAATGATTTTGAATAGTAAATTAAGTCTTATGAGCACTTTAAAATTGATCCAAGACAGTTTATGGATGATTTTGGACCGGTTCTCACATCTACTTAGTTCGTTAACTTCATCAATTGCCCATAATTGCTGTTATTTTATTTGACGTGTAGGGGTGTAATCTTGATGATATAGTGTCAAGGCTTTAGCTTGGTTAAGTTTTATTTTATTAGCATGTGAGCTTGATTCGAAAACTAAACTCAAATTTAATTCAGTTAAGTTTGATTATTATTAATTTATATAATGTTAAAAATTTGACGTGAACTTAATCCGAATTTAAAATAAAATGTTAAAAAATATAAATAAATTTTATATAATATTAAAGATTTAAAATTTTATTAAAAACTTATCAACCATTCAAATTTAATATTAGAAAAATCATATTACACAAGTGGCATGTCAAGCACGATTCCGGTTGACTTTACTGAGTAACTTAGTCTCAGCTAGACATTAAAAAGTCAAATTTGAGTAATAATTGGGTATGCTAGAATAGCTCCGGATATATGACTTTTTTACACTCCTATTGACATGGAAGTTGTTAATATTATTTTAAATATGATGCTTAAATAAAATTTTAAATTATTTTAAAAAATTTAAAAATTTTATTTTTTATTATATTTAATTAATTTTTTATATATTTTAAATTAAATAAATATTAATAATTAATTAATTATTATTAATTAAAATATTATTAATTATTTTATATTTATATAATATTAACATGATATTAATGTGAAAAGTAAAATATATTATATAATCATATTATCATATTAAATTAGTCTATTACGTTATTATCATATATCAATATATCACATTATTATCAATTATGATATATTAGCATGTTAAGTCAATGTTATTAAATATAGAATAATAAATTATTTGATTCAAAATAAATATATAAAATTTATTTAATTTAAAATAAAAATATAAAAATTTAATTATATGTAATAAAAGATAAAGTTTTATTTGAATTTTTTAAAATAATTTAGAGATTTTTTATATATTATCTTTTTTTATTATTAATTGAGAATATTCATTTTATAATTATTTTTCTAAATTTTTGCTAAAATTAAAAAAATTGACGGAAAAAATAGAAAAATTACTGCATATTCGCGGGAAAAACACAAAAATGAAAAAAAAGGCTCTGTTTTTCATGTCATATTCCGCTGTCGTCGAACACCGCCGCCGGTACCAAGCCTTTGTCTCCTTCATTGAGCCGACTGCCGGTTTGCACTCTGCTTTTTCTCCTTTCTTTTCTTTTCTTCTTCGTTTGAGTCCCTCTTTTTCTTTCTCTCAGTCCCCTTTCTCTTCTTTCTTATCCTCGTACCACCGAAGCCTCTCTCTTTCTCAGAGACCCACCCCGTCTTATTTGGGTATGATTTGGCTGGTGGGTTTTACGGCGGTATTGGGTTTTTGTTTTGCTTCTTTTTTTTTTCTGTTAAGAGTTGAATGGTGAATTATTGTATCTTGTATAGTTGAGGTATTCAACATTTGTGTATACATTTTTTTTTTGGTTGGGGGGGGGGGGGGGGGGGGGGGGAGATCTTTGGAAGTGGAAAGGATGAATCTAAGCGTTGAAGCTGCCGCTTAATTCGTGGCAATTTCAGCTTTCCGATGCCGAGATAGTCAGCTGATGCAGTGGTAAGACAAGCTCTTTTCTCCACCATTAGAACAAGATTTTCTTTAATCTTATTTGGTTTTGTTTGTGTTGACAAATTTTTGATCGATATCATGTTGAATTTATTTCCCAATTTGATGATTATTTATTTATTCTTTAGTTCTGAGGATTGGAGTAAATAATTTTCAAATATGATGATGATTTTTGCATATATTTTATTTTATTTTTAATTTTCAATTTTGATAACCATTTTGACTGCCACATAGGACATTTAATAATACACTGGCTATGGGAAATGCTCCCAAACATAATCATCTTGTCAGAATATAAAAAATTTTAGTCAAATTTTCGTTTTTCAGTCCAAAGAATTTGGTCTAGTTGAGACATCGCATTTGACAACTCATCCCAGCTCAAGCCGGTTCCTTTACGTTGACTTTTTTTTTTTTATTCCTTTTTTGGAGTTCTGACCATGCATGAAGATATGCTTTGCTCGTTGATTCTCAAAACTCTTACAAATGCTTCAACGTTTGCAGCTGTTGTCTTCTGTAACTTGGTTTGATTTTCTTTTCCTTTTGTGGGTTTGGTACTTTTCCATTTGCTGCTTCTGCATGCCTCTTGCATTCCTCAAAAGCCAGAACCTTTCCTTTTGATTCTCTGTCATCACATTAACTAATTCTACACTTTCTCGTTAGCTCTCTGATTGCTAAGAGAGATGGCGAGTGAGTGAAACCCTTTTTAATTTCTCACCATTTTGATTATTTGATTTAAGTCATTTGGTGTCATCGTTGCTTGGTTGCTGTTTTTCATTAATATTTTCCTTTTTGAGTCTGCCCTGCTGTTGGTTCCTACTGAAAAAAAAAAAAGAGAAAAAGGAAGCAAGGAAGCAAGGAACCAAAGAAAGAAAGAGAACACCGGAAAGAATGGAAGCCGCAATTGCTACTGGTGGCGCTGGCAACCTGGTTGCTGAAGTTGTCAAATACATAGCCACTCAATTTAAACGTCCTATAAGTTACATATTTCTCCATAAGAGAAAGGTTGAGAATTTTGAGGAAAAGGTTGAGATGTTAACAGAAAGACGGGAGAGAGTGCAGAATGCTGTTGATGTTGCTGAAAGGAACATGGAGATAATAGAAAAGGATGTCCAAAATTGGCTTATTAGAGTGAACAGGATAGTCAATGAAGAGGTGAAGGAAGTGAAGGATCTCGAAGACAAAGCCAAGAGCAAATGTTTTGTTGGCTTGTGTCCTAACTTCAGGTCTCGTTACCTGCTAAGCAAGAAAGCAGGAGAAGATGCCAACACTATTGATGAACTCCTCCGGCAAGGTGAATTTAACAGGGTATCATGCCCTGCTGCTCCACCAGACATAGTGGCTGCCTCTGCCAAAGAGTTTGAGGCCTTTGATTCAAGAAAGAAAGTTTTTGATGAGATCATGGAGTCTTTGAAAGATGCCAGTATCAACCTGGTGGGGGTCTATGGGATGGGTGGTGTTGGCAAGACCACACTAGTCAAAGAAGTTGCGAGACAAGTCAAAGAGGATAAGTTATTTGATTCGGTGGTTATGGCAGCTGTAACTCAGACACCTGACATTCAGAAAATTCAAAACCAAATTGCAGATATATTGGGTTTAAAGTTTGACGAGCAGAGTATGACTGGAAGAGCATGTCGGTTGTCTGACAGGTTGAAGAAAGAGAAGAAGATTCTTGTTGTTTTAGATGACATTTGGGCGAGGCTAGATCTGGAAGAAGTTGGGATTCCTCTTGGAGATCAACAGAAGGGATGCAAGATACTATTGACGTCAAGAGATCAAGATGTACTATTTAATGGGATGGATGCTAAGAAAACTTTTGCAATCGGTGTTTTGGAAGAAAGTGAAGCTTGGCACCTCTTTAAAAAGATGGCAGGGGACAGTGTTGAGAATCTTGAGTTGTGGTCTACTGCAGTTAAGGTAGCACAAAAATGTGCTGGATTGCCGGTCGCCATTACCACAGTTGCAAGGTCTTTAAGAAACAAGGGTTTATTTGCATGGAATGATGCTCTGAGAAAACTACAGAGGCCTTCTCTTACAAACTTCACAGGGATACCAGCACATGTATACTCAGCTATAGAGTTGAGTTACAATCATTTAGAAAGTGGGGAACTCAAACAGACTTTCTTGCTTTGTAGTCTACTAGGTCACCATGTTGCCATTCAAGACTTGTTGAAATTTACCATGGGTTTGGGTTTACTTAGTGGTGTTGGCACAGTAGAAGAAGCACGAGATAGACTGTTGACATTGGTGAGCAACCTCAAAACTTCTTGTCTATTACTTGATAGCTTCACCTTTGATCGCTTTGATATGCATGACCTTATTTCGGATGTTGCCTTAGCAATTGCCTCTAGGAACAACCATGTGTTTGTATTAAAAAATGAGGATGTTCTGAAAGATTGGCCTGATGAAGATACTATGAAAATGTGCAGTAGCATTAGTTTGTGTTATGCTAGTATTAATGAGCTTCCTGATGAGTTGAAATGTCCTCAACTTGCTTTCTTCCATATGGGTAGCAAGGATGCTTCTGTAAGAATACCAGATAACTTTTTTAAGGAAACGAAAGATCTTAAAGTCCTAGATTTAACTGACATGCATCTTCCCTCCTTACCTTCATCAATTTGTCTCTTAACAAATCTTCGTACACTATGCCTAGATTTCTGTGTGCTAGGAGATATAGCCATAATTGAAGGGCTTAAGGATTTAAAAGTTCTTAGCCTTATAGGATCTGATATTGAAAGACTACCGAGGGAAATTGCACGGTTGACACAGCTAAGGTTATTAGATCTGCATGATTGCACCAAACTCAAAGTGATCCCTCCGAATGTCTTGTCAAGTTTGTCCAGATTAGAAGAATTATACATGGGTAACAGTTTTGTCCAATGGGAAGCGGAGGGACATGCCAATCAAAGAAGCAATGCTAGTCTTGCAGAATTGAAATCTTTGTCTCGTTTGACCACTTTAGAGGTTCATATTCCTGATGCCAAGATTATGCCAAGGGACTTGTTTTTTGAAAAGTTGGAAAGATACAACATCTTTTTAGGAGATAAGTGGAATTGGTTTGATACGAATGAATACTCGAGAACTCTGAACCTCAAGCTAGATTCAGGCATTGATGATTTGGATCTTGGAACTAAAATGTTGTTGAAGAAAACTGAAGATCTACACCTACATGAAATGAAAGGTGTCAAGGTTGGGCTGAATGAGTTGGAAGATGGGGAAGGTTTTCCACATTTGAAAAATCTCCATATCCAAAATGGTTTGGAGATTCAATATATCATTAATGACAATGATGCAGTTGATAAAGTTGAGTTTCTTCAACTACGGTCATTGACACTTCAGGATCTACCACAACTTATAAGCTTTTGCTCCGGAAACAGAAGAGGCTTAACTTCCATATCTCCACTGGAATTTCCACTTTTCAATGAAAAGGTATTTATTTATCCTCTTTTAGTAAATGGCATTTGTTGGTCTTATTTCTAACAATATTTAGATTTATTCATCTCAAACAATGTTCTCAAAATTAAACTTAAATCCCACATTATTTTTGCTAAGTGACCCTTATATTGTTATAAAGCCAATGTATAAGTTGCAGAATTAATTTGCTCAACTAGATTTCCCGTAATTCTTTAGAAAATCGTGTTTTATACTTATTCTCTTTGTAAATTTATATGTGAGAGTTTAGCTTAAGTGGTAAGATGTGTGAGGGTTTCACTACAGATCTTTTGTTCAAGAATTTCTTCCCTAGTCTAGTTTTGAATAGGTTAATCTTAAGATAAGATTAATATTACTCTAATGTAGTAAGCTAACTTAAAAGATTGAGACAACAAGAATTGAATAGATAACCAATTGATTTTATTATAGTAGGCAACAATTCATTTGTAGTTCAAATAAGCTGCTTAAGAAATAAACTGGAAACCTGGGGATCCAACTGAATTTGATTGATAGTCACTTTCTCTCTTTCCTTCCTTTTTCCCCCTTTTTTCCTTTTTGTTTTTGATCAGATCATCATTTTCTTTATATGCTATTCGATGTGTAAAGAAAACAAGTGTGAGAAATTTTAAGGTTGACATTGTTTGAAACATTTTGTTTACAATCCCTTTGTATGATGTTGAAGCAGTTATCTGAATCTGGATCCGCTATAGTTTGTCGGCTAAACATGTTTTTTTTTTTTTAAATTATTTTTAATTAAGTGGGAAGGAAGGAGGTCCAGTTGATGTTGAGATTTAGAGCAATTTCATCTAAAAACCAATGATTTCTAACACTAACTCATCGTAACTCAATTGCTATTAAAGACACTGAATGAGAATGGGTAGTAATTTCTGCTCATTGGCGCAGCAGTTGGAATGGCAGGCATCATTCCTTCTTTTTCATCATAGTGTGTTATGTAATTATATATACACAAAAAGAAGAATTTCTGTTTCTTTTTGTTTAATTTCTTTTTTATCCTCTAGTTGAAATAAGAAGGTAAGATTTTTATAGAAAAAAATTACTTGTGTGTAGGTGGTGTTTCCATGCTTGGAAAACCTGCGGTTGTCCTCAATTAACGTTGAACGGATATGGCACAATCAGCTTTCTGAAATATCTTATTGCTTTCAGAATCTGACAAGCTTGATCATTGAAGGTTGTTGCAATTTAAAACGCCTATTATCCTCTTCTATGATTAGAAGTCTAGAGCATCTCAAAAGCTTTGAGATAAGTGACTGCAAGTGCTTAAGAGAGATAATATTCACAGAGGATATAGAAGAAGAAAACAAGTCTATGGTTTTATTTCCTTGGTTAAACTCTCTTAAAATAAAGAGTATGCAACATCTTATTGGGTTTTGCTCAGAAAATCATATTATTGAATTCCCATCCTTGAAGCTATTGGAGATAGAGCACTGCCCTCAATTTAAGGGATTCATGTACAAATCTACGATGGAGGACAACCAACGTTGCTCTACACAAGCTCTCTTCGACGAAAAGGTAGATTACTGTTAATGTTCTTTTCTCTACTTATGTTCTCTTTGTCTTGATTTCGGCCTTGATTGTAGGAAGTATAACTTTTATTATCTTTTCACTCTTTAATGGCATGTACTACACACAGGTTGCATTTCCCAGTTTGGAGAAAATGACGATTTCCCACTTAAGAAATATGAAGATGATATGGCACAGCCAGCTCTTTGCAAGTTCCTTTTGCAAACTGGAAGAAATGAGAGTTGAACACTGTAATGAGTTGCTGACCGTTTTTCCATCTAACATATTGGGAACATTCCAACAACTGCAAACTCTGAAAATATCCAGTTGTGGTTCACTAGAAGAAGTATTTGACCTTCAAAGGTTAAATATGGAAGAAACACAGGTTGTAACCACTCAATTAAGAGAATTAAATATTGTTCATTTACCAAAATTGAAGCAGATTTGGAATAATGATCCCCAGGGAATTTTAACCTTTCAAAATCTATGTATAGTATATGTTTGGGATTGTTGGAATCTGAAGAATGTGTTTCCACCCTTCGTAGCTAGTGTTCTTCCTCAACTTAAAGATCTTAAAATATATAGCAGTGGGGTCGAGGAGATTGTTTCGAAGGAGGAAGGATCGGAAGTGGCTATTACCTTTGAGTTTCATCAAGTATCCTCCCTTATTCTTTGGAACCTACCAAAACTAAAATGTTTCTACCCAGGAAAGCATACAACAAAGTGGCCAATGTTAAAGAAGTTGATAACCTATCATTGCAATGACATAATGATACTCAGTACAGAACAGCGGAACATCCAAGAAATGAATGGTGGCTATCAACTTGAATCCCCAATCCAACCACCACTTTTCTTGATTGAAAAGGTATGAAATAATTTATTCTTTTTTCTAAATATTCAAATGTAAGTTCTCACTATAATTTTGGAAAAACTATAACAATTTTACATAATGATTTATAAAAAATTATCAAGGGAATATTGTCATTCTTATACTTTAACTGTTTAATTCAATTAATTGGTACTTTATTAATTTTAAACTTAATTTAATTAGTAAGTACTTTAATTTTTTGTTTATTAAGTTCTCCCCTACTATATCTACTCATTCTCAAGTCTCATCTCCATCTCCTAAAAATATAAAAGAAAAAAGGAACGTTCTTAACCACCTTCTTTCAATTTCTCTTTCATTTTCTCATCCCATGCTCCAATAGAAGAAATTTTCTCTAGTTATTTATCTTTTTATTTCATTTTTTGGCAATTATATTTTTTTTCATAGCATTTAGATTTTATCCTTAGATAGGCATTGCATGTATTGATTGACTAATGGAATTTATATGATATGGTATTTCGAAAGTTGTCCAATTGTTTGCATCATTTTCACTTACTTTAATATTCCCAATATAGATTAATTTATTACATTGCTTTGTTCTGTCCATAATATTTTCAATTGGATAGTGAAAATATGAAATATCATTAAACGAAGTAAAGTTTGTAATGTAATTCTGATTTGTCTAAACTTAAAGAATTGTCAATAAACTGTGATGACATTACAATGATGCGTCATAGTCAGTTTTCAAGAAGCCTTTTTCCTGGAGTAAAAGTCCTTAAGTTGCTCTGCTATCATGATGAAAATGCTATTTTTCCAATTGCTTTCGTTGAAAGATTCCAAAATCTAGAAAGGCTTGAGGTGATTTGTTGTAAATTCAAAGAACTATTCTCTTCTGAAGGAGATATAGATTTGGAGAGACGTGCTGGGACACTTTCACAAATTAGAACCTTAAAATTGGATGGTCTTGATAATCTTCTACATATATGGAAGCAAGACTCACGACTAGACCACATTCTTCTAAATCTTGATACTCTTGAAGTTCACAACTGTAGGGGTATGATTGGTTTAGGATTGTCCTTGTCATCTTTTCAAAATCTCAAGACCTTGGATGTGTGGGAGTGCAATGCAATGATAAATTTAGTTACATCCTTAGCAGTCCAAAGTCTGGTGCGACTTGAAAAAATGAGGATAAGAGAGTGCCTTTCAATGAAAGAAATTGTTGGAGATCCGGGAGATGAAGAAACTTATGACATTATTTTCAGTAACCTGAAATGTTTGGAACTTCAACATTTACCAAATCTTACAAGCTTTTGTTCAGGCAATCATACATTTGAGTTCCCATCTTTGGAACAAATAATTGTGAGCCAGTGTCCCGAATTGAAGGTTTTTTGTCATGGAGTTCTAAATGTCCCACTGCTGAGAAGAGTCCAAATAACAAACGAAGATGATAAAGGACCTTGGGTTGGTGATCTCAACAGCACCATCCAACAGCTTTACACAGAACAGGTACTTATCAATTTACCAAGTGTTATTCATCTCTAATATTATTTGTCTTGTAAGGCTCTTGTAATTAATCTTTCTATTGCTCGGTGTTGTTTTGAAAACCATTGGTGATTGCTCATTTTCTTTTAATAGTTTTGCTTTACTTTAGGGTTTTTCGGATTTTATTTCTTTGTTGTTATGATATTTATTCTTGTAATATAATAAGTGGCATAATAATTTGAATTTTGTAGGTTGGATTCCAAGGAATGGAGTATTGCGTACTTTCCGAGTTTTCTAAGTCAATGGTGCTATGGAATGAGAATCTTCCTGGAGTTTTAGACTTCAAAAATCTTAAGAGTTTGGAAGTCTATGGATGTAATAGATTGAAGTATATTTTTACCTTTTCCATGGCTTTGGATCTTCAGCAACTCAAAGAAATAAAAGTTAAAGATTGCCTCATGATGGAGCACATTATTACAAATGATGGAGAGGAAGCAGCGACATTGACAATCATGTTCCCTTGGCTTCAGTTCGTAACTCTTGAGTCATGTTTAAACTTGACAAGTTTTTATTCAGGAATTAATCCATTGGAATGTCCATCTCTGAAAGAAATTATTCTAGTTGACTGTCCAAAGATATTTGCATTTGCATCCACAATTTCCAGAGAGCAAGGGCCTGAGAAATTTGACGGAGGATATATGAAAAGGAATGGAAAGGGAATCCCCAATGACTCTGTTGCACCCTTTTTCAGTGATAAGGTCAGTCTTTTTTATTTGTGCAGTGATAATTTTTAAAGTTTTGAATATTTAGCTTTGTAGTTGTGGTTGTTGAGAGAAAAACAACATTTAATCAACACTAGAATAAAGTTTATTCGAGTTTTCTAGAAAAACTGAAGCTGCAATAGCCCTATGACCTGATTTGGGCTGCAAATAAATTAGTCTTATAAAAAACAAACCCAAACTTTTCAAATATTGAAGCAGCTTCATGATTATGGTTCAATCTCGCTAAAAATCCATTGAAGAGAATAGTTCATGGTTCTATCCTATCAATAACAACACAAAGAGTCCTGACCATCGTTCACAACTTTGGTACCAGAACCAATTTAATCATAGTGCTGACCATCGTTGTTTCTCATTATTTGCATGCCAATGCTTTGGAATCTTTTTTCTGTTGGATAATTAAATATTTATTTTAATCTCCAAAGGTTGTGGCTAACTTGCTACAGTGGACTGGCTAATACCCCAGTTCCTAAATTAAACTTTGTTTATAGGCTCTTCTTGCCTCAATGCTCACGAAACATGCCACATTGCTTTCCTTTAATTAAAGAATAGAATGTTGTTCATGCAATGAGGATTGTGCTTGCAGGTATTGTGTCCCCACTTGGAGTACTTGCGATTGTGTTCAATTAACATTCAAAAAATATGGCACGATCAGCTACAAGTAACATCTTCTAACCTTCAGAACTTAAAGACTTTGATTGTGGAGGGTTGTCACAGTTTGAAATATCTATTTCTACCTACCATGGGAAAAACCTTTTTGCAACTCAGGGACCTTTATATTATTAATTGTCAGAATGTGGAGGAAGTAATCATCTTAGAAGGATTAACAGAAAAAGAAAGGATATCACAAATGTTTTTTCCTAAACTAGAATTACTGGAGCTCAGAGGCCTTCCCAAACTTGTGAGATTCTGCCATGGAAATTACTTTGTCTTCCCTTTCTTGAGAACACTATGGATAGCGGACTGTCCTGAATTGAATACTTTAATTTCCAATTCTCTAATTGGAGGTCAACCTCAGATGGCTCAAAAGGAGGAAGGAAACAAGTCAGAGGTTGATGCTTTATCCCTCTTCAATGGAAAGGTGATTTCTTCTTTTGCTTTTTTGCCATATATGAGTTTTAATTTTCTTCCAGTATTCTTGTATATTCTTGTAGCTAGCTTTTCTTACTTCTATTAATTTCACCTTTCATAGCAGTAGTATATTTAATAAGATTTCATACTGGTTACTTTTCCAACCCTTTTGTGTATATTATCTAAGTATGATTTATTTTCCCTTGTTAACATGAGTAAATAAATTCTGCAGGTCGCATTCCCTAGAATAAAAGAATTGAGAATTGCAGGCATGGGGAACTGGAGAAAGATTTGGCAGGACAAACTCACTGTGGATTCATTTTGTGAACTAAATTTCCTCTTAGTGAAAAATTGTGAAAGACTTTTGAATATTTTTCCGTTTGACATGATGGAAAGACTTGACAAACTAAAAGAACTGCATATATGGAACTGTGCTTCATTAGAAGAAATAATTGGAGCTCATGAGCTCAATTCCTATGAATCACATGTGATTAATGCTACTCAATCAACCATCATGTTTGTACTTCCTAAAGTAACATTCCTTGGACTTTCTACACTTCCCAAATTGAAGTGTTTCTACTCCAAGATCCATACTACAGAATGGCCGTCATTAATAGAATTGCAAGTGATTGGATGCAGCAAAGTAGAGATATTCGCTGGGGAGTATCTAAACTTACAAGAAGTGCAAAGAGAGAGCCAACTTGAAATCTCTACTCAACAACCCTTGTTTTGGGTCAGTAAGGTATGAACACCATAAATATTTAGCTTGTACTGATGAATTTTCAGTGTTACATTTTACATGGTCATTTGTGTCAGGGTCAATCTGCACCACTTTTCCTTTTTTTTTTCTCTTGTTATTTCACAAATATCTATTGCATCAGTATGCTGAAGTGTAGCTGTTCTCCTTTTTTTACTTTTATAATAAACATTTGGAGATTTAGACCTTTAGATGGTTCATTGGGATTGCAAGTATGTTCTACATCCTTTGCCAATTCGAACCTTTACTTTTGTTTAACATATTGTTAATTTCTCAGGAGACGTTCCCCAATCTTGAAGTATTAATTCTCGAGCAGAATGACATTATGAAGGAGATATGGCTTGGACAACTTCCAACACAATACTTTAGCAAACTAAGAGGGCTTGAGCTCATAAGCTTTCCTTTCAATGCAGTTTCTGTCCCAGATTGTTTCATTCAGTCATTACCAAATCTTGCAAAGCTTGTTGTCAGTGAAGCTTCCTTTAATGAAATATTTCAATGTGAAGGACGTGAGGGTGTGGGAGAACATGCAAAAGCACTTGCTTTGTTGAGTGAACTAAGGCTATCCGAACTTCCCGAGCTGACATGTCTCTGGAAGGAAGAAACACCACTTGGAGATGCTTTTTATAACCTGAGAACTCTAGAGGTGATGGGATGTGGAAAATTAAAGAATTTAGTGCCATCCTCTGTGTATTTTGAAAATTTGACAACTTTGGAAGTATCAAAATGCCATGGATTTATAACTTTAATAGCACTCCCAACTGCTAAAAGCATGGTGCATCTCGCAAGAATGAGTATTACTGATTGCCAAATGATGGAAGAAGTTGTAGCTTGTGCAAGTGAAGTGAAGGATGGCATCATTTTCTCCCAACTGAAGTATTTGGAACTGGGTAATCTTCCGAGCCTATCAAGCTTCTGCTCAGGGAAATGTTCCTTTCTATTCCCTTCCTTGGAAAATGTTACTGTCAGAAACTGTTCAAAGATGAAGATTTTCTCTCAAGGAGAGTTGAGCACACCCAATATGCAGAGAGTTCAATTTGCTGAAGATGAAGAGCGTTGGGATGGAAATCTAAACACAACTATGGAACAGATCTTCATACAAATGGTATGCCTTCTTCAACATATCTTACTCTTTTTTTTCCTCTCCCCACCCTATTAAAGCCTTGATCTGAGTAGTTGGAGCTTGCTCAAATGCAATTGCTTCTTGTGTTACAACATGTCACTAGCTATAGAATGTCTACGAATGTAACTGAAAAATATCTTTTTCTCCTTTCAAAAGTAATTCATCAGTTTTGTTCAGGCATTTAACGGGGATCTGAAAACATATGGCAGACTCTCATTTAGACATGCGTAAATGCATTTTATCTGACAATAAAACTACCTAGGATGAAGTTGATAGAAGATAAAGTTTATCACATTGCAAAAACTAGAACATTAACCTTTATTCTATAGAAACCAAAGCAAAATTTGTATAGACCTGAGGGTTGAGCCTGCCTGATTGGAAGTAATCTTATTTATTTTGCAGCAGTAGTTGACAAAATAAGAGTTATGTCAAACCTGTTTATAGAATTATCTTAAAATGGGCAGTTCTTGTAACAATTGATTTCTTGTTTGTTGTGATGTTGTTATATTTACAGAATGTCTCCAATTCTAAAGAGGAGGAAGGTTGTTCCTCACACCCCAAGTTCAATCAAGACAATGCTTCTATGTTTTTGTGAGACACTGAAGCTCATGTTTGTTAGAACTTCCATTGGGTCAGATGGTAAGAGGGTATTCTTTTGAAAAACATTATTTGGCTGCTTTAGCTTTGTGCTCACGTTGTTACAAATGCTTTACAGATGGTTCTGGCACTTTTTGATCGCAGGACGAATGGTCAACACTACCCATTATGTCATGGTGCCAGGAAAATATTTCCCTTCCCAAAGATAATGTATTAGAAGTTCTGCTATTTGTGCAAGTCTGTATTGATTTCTAGGTAAATTACAGCACTTGAATCTAATTAGCTTAAAGATATCTTTTACGAGTCTGTAAATGTAGACACCTACATTTGTTTTGTTCTAAGAAAGAGCCAGTACTTTTGATGAGCTTATCCAACAAGGTGAATTTAACTGAGTATCATACCCTGATGTTCCACAAGGCACAGTGACTGCATCTCTCAAAAATTTTGAGGCCTTCGAATCAAGAAAGCCAGTTTTTGACAGGATCATGGAGGCTTTGGAAGCTTCTACCATCAGCCTGATAGGGGTGTGTGGGATGGGAGGTGAGCAAGACCACACTAGTCGAGGAAGTTGCAAGTTGAGGAGGTTGAGATATTTGCTTCGGTGGTAGGGAAGCTTTAACTCAAAGTCCTGATATTCTGAACATTCAAGACCAAATTGCAGAGTTATTGGCTTTAAAGCTGGAAGAAAAGCTTACAGTAGTAAGAGTACAATGGAAAAATCTCATCTCTTTAACTCCTCTTAACAAAGCAGTGCATCTAAGTAGCAGTCAAAGAACTCAACCAGCAGCTCACCAAAGCCATCTGATGCAGCAGAAGTCTGCTGCACCACTAGCTAAGCAACTGCTGGTCCATGACCAAGGCAGGTTAAGACAACAGCAGCTAAGCTAAGCCTTCATTACAGTCGCAAAATAAGTCTTATCGACTTTGACAGCAAGGGTTCGAGTACTCAAGCACTTATCCATTCAAGCAGGTGAAGATTCAAAGCAAAGTCTATCTATGGCAGTTGTTCAAGACTTGAAATGTTTAAATTCAATAGGATCGTGCTGATCATCATTGTATTGTTCAAATTTAAATGTAGATAAGCCTTATCACCATACCATGTAACTTTGTAAAAAAATGTGGATACATTACATCCATGAATCAGATCCGTTTTTTAAGTTTGTATCCGGTCGTCTCTTGCTTTTACAAAGAGCATGTTGATTGTGCGAAAGATTGAAGAAAAAGAAGAATATTCTTGTTGTTTTAGATGATATTAGGGCAAGACTAGATCTCGAGGTAGTCGAAATTCCTTTTGGAGATCAACACAATGGATGCAAGATGCTGCTGACTTCCAGAGATCATAATGTTCTATCCAATGGGATGGATGCTAAGAATACTTTTGCAATCAGTGTTTTGAGAAAACAAAAATCAAGCTTGTGACCTGTTTAAGAAGATGGCGGGGAACAATGTTGAAGTCCTGAGTTGCGATCTGTATCAATGGAGGTAGCCAAAACAATGTGCAGGATTGCCAGTGGACATTGCAACAGTTGCTAGAGCTTTGAGAAAAGAAGGTTCATTTGAGTGGAAGGGTTGCTTTGAAGCAACATGAGAGGCCTTCTTCAAGAAAGTTCATCGTTAGTGAAAAAAAAAAAAACCTTAATAAGGTCTCATGGTTAAATTAACAGATGAAAGAAATGCCACAATAAAAAGAACTCATGGACAAAAGAATGGTATGCAGGAAAAACCAGAGAATAAATCACCTTTTCATTAAAGAGAGCGGAGTTATCAAGCTCTAGGTCATTTCCTTGTGCGTTCTGATCAATTTGAGGTTCATCTCCAACATCTTCAATTGCAGATTTAGAGATGAATGTCTTCAATACAAGACAGTTTGTGAGGACTAGCTCTCTCAAGAAGGGGAATTCATTGTCAGTTTCATAGCAGAATCTTCTGAGTTTAGGAAGGTCTTGGAGCTTTAGGAATTTTAGTTGAGCGAACCACATCTTGCTCATCCTTTCATCTTCTGTCAATCCTTCCATGAAGATTATTTCTTCCATGATCTTACAGTCCAAAATTGAAAGGCTATGGAGTTGCACAAAATGCTTTACCCCGACAGATGGAAACAGATATTTCAAATTGTGACACCCCTTTATCTTAATCCATTCCAAATTCTGAACGTAGAGAGAGGATGCTAGTTGTTGGATATATGCCATATCTTTTGAATGTTAAGATTCAAGGTTCAAATCCCATTGTCTTCCTTGGACTCTTAATATGTACCATACGAGAAAACTATAAAAAATACCTGCAAAAGCATATATTATCATATATTTGATTCAAATGTATCAAAGATGGCAAATGGTTATATGAAAACAGGAGAATCATAATAGGCTGACGGCGTTTACAAAAAAAATAATACATATTTGTAGGTTGCAGTGCCATGCATTGTGCACCAGAAAAATCAGTGCTGAGTTTTCTTTTTGGCCATATAAGACCGACAGCTGAAAGTTACGAAATGAAATAACCTTTTGGATTCCAAGGACGCTGGCCGACAACTAGGCAGCTAATTCATTCTTCAGTAGAACAATTCAATCTGCAATGAAAAGGCATCTCAACCGTCGGTCTATAAATTGCAATTTTATCATTATGGATGAAATAAAGTAGACAAATGAAAAATTATGAAATTGGAACAGGTACTTAATTACCATCAGATGGATTTCAATTCAAGGAAAATGAGCCTGTCTCACAGACACCAAAACATGCATATTGCCTTATTCCAGCTTGGGCAACTATACGATAACCTCAGCCACTTCAGAATTTTGGACATTCTGTGATCACGAGGAACAACATATTGAAAGGTAAAACCAATTAGCAATGTAGTGAAAGGCACCAAACTACATTTTGCAATAATTTTCATTATTAAAAAGATGTTAAAAGCTTTATGTCTATAGCTTCAGTGGGTAGAATTATAGCAAAGGCAGCTGATGAAAACTAGAAAAACATTGGAAAATGCTTTAAATTGAGGCATACCATTTCTTCAAACATCTGTTTTACAGTAGTTTTAAGGTCATTTTCCCACCGCCCTTTTTCTTCATCTTCTGTCAATTGCACTTGCTTCAGCTTTGGTGTGCTTAAATCTCCTTGACAGAAAATCTTCATTTTTGGGCACTCTCTTACAATCACCTTTTGCAAGACTGGGAATTCAAAGTTGTGATCCCCTAAGCAAAAGCTTGCTAGACTTGGTAGACAACTTAATTGCAAATACTTCAGTCGGGTAAAGACAATACCACCTTGCATTTCATCACCCCCACATGCTATGATTTCCTCTATCATCTCACAATCAGTTATGCTCATTCTTTCGAGTACCATCAAGCTCTTAGCTGTTGAGCATGTTATCAAATTTATGAATCCATAACATCTTGAAACTTCTAGATTTTTTAAATTTTTGAAAGACACCAAAGATGGCACTAAAGTCTTTAATTTGCCACATTCCAGCACTTGAAGAATTCTCAGGTTACAGAAAGCTGGTATGGGTTGGAACCCTTCCTTCCAGAGATTTGTCAACTCTGGAAGTTTAGACAACCTCAATTCACTTAACCGAGTGAGTGACGACGCATGTCTTTCCTCATCACTGAGTTCTTCAGACCAGAATATTTGATAGAAGGAAGCATCACTCAGAACAAGCTTTTCAAGATTTGGTAATGACTGAATGAAGCAATATGGAAGAGCAGTTGATTTCTCAGGAACAGACATGAGCTCAAGAACTTTTAGTTTCCTGAAACATTTTGTTGAGAGTACTTGGCTATGCCATGTCCCTTTCATAGTATCGTTCTGCTTCAAGCTTAATTCTTCTAAGATAGGGAACGTAGCCTAAATAATTAAAACATGTGTGTTAAACAAAAACAAAGAGTTTAAATTGGTTAAATAATAAAAGAAAGAGTTTTATAAGTTTTGTGTTCATACCTCATTGACCTGAAACAAGGGTTGTTGATTTGAGATTTTAACCTGACTTGCTACATGCGTTTCTCCAAAGCAAGGACATTTTGAAGCAAATATCTCTACTTTGTGACATTCAATCACCTTCATTTTTTTCAATGATGGCCATTCTGTGACATATGTCTTAGAGTAAAAACTTTTCAATTTGGGCAATTTATCAAGTCGAAGATACGTCATTTTGGGAAATACAAACTTAGTCTCTGTTTCTACCACAATAGACTGAGTAGCTGTTATTGCATGTGATTGATTAGCAATGAGTGCTTGTGGCTCAAATATTTCCTCTAATGAATCACAATTCACAATCTGCAACTTGTTTAGTTCCTCAAGTCTTTCCATCATGTTAAAAGGGAAGGTATTTAGGAGTGCTCCACATCCTTCAACCCATATATTATTTAGTTTGCAAAACGAATTCACAGTGAGTTGATCCTGCCATATCCTTCTACAGCTCCCCATAGCTTTGATTGTCAACGTCTTTAGCCCAGGGAAGATCACCTAAAAAATTCATTTAGTTGGGTTAATAAATGAAATAGGAAAGAAATAACAAATTTGAAGTGTTGAAGAAAAAAAAAAACGTAAACAAGGTCTCATGGTTGAATTAACAGATAAAAGAAATGCCACAACAAAAAGGAGAATTCATGGACAAAAGAATGGTAAAGGAAAAACAAAAGAAGAAATCACCTTTTCATTAAAGAGAGCCGAGTTATTTCCTTGCGCATTCTGATCAATTTGAGGTTCATCTCCAACTTGCGCATTCTGATCAATTTGAGGTTCATCTCCAACTTCGTCAATCACAGAGTTAGAGGTGAATGTCTTCAATATAGGACAGTTTATTAGGTTTAGCATTCTCAGTAAGGGGAATTCATTGTCAGTTTCGTAGCAGAATCTTTTGAGTTTGGGAAGGTCTTTGAGCATTAGGAAATCTAGAGTGGGGAACAACATCTTACTCATCCTTTCTTCTTCTGTCAATCCTTCCATGAGGATTACTTCTTCCATGATCTTACAGTCCAAAATCGAAAGGTGACGGAGTTGCGCAAAATGTTTTACCATGACAGATGGAAACAGGTATTTCAAATTGTGACAGCCCTTTATCTTAATCCATCCCAAATTCTGAACATGAAAAGAGGATGCTAGTTGTTGGATATGCCATATCTTTTGAACGTTAACTGAGGACAGATTCAAATTGTACAATTTGGGACACACAACCTGCAGACATAATTCACATGGTATGAAAAACATTTCGTTTCTTTTAAAAAAAATTAATTGGAAGAAATGATTTCAGAGAGGGGCATGCTACTGATAAGTGATGATTAAAATGAATGAAATCAAGATTTAGATGAAGTTCATAATAAACTTCTTAGTAAAAAAAGATTAACTAAAAATGAAAACTACAACTAAAAAGCAATAAGCAAAAGATTTATATTCTATGTTTTAAATAACTTGAGGTAACTCTTATTTTTTATAAGAAAAAAGTATGCAATATGAATAAAGATTATTATCAATCAATGGACTAAATATATATATATATATATATATATATATACTTATTTATATTACTCTCTTCATGACTTTGTGGAATTTAAATAAGAAAAAATAATTCACCAGCTGCGAACGTGTGTGTTTGAGAACTTGTGGAACGCCACTATTAAGTACAAGTGTCAAAATTCATCCAATATTGTATTCACTTTTTTATATTTTTCCACTTTTTTGTTCTTGTTTTATATAGTTTACTAGTCCTAGTCTAACAAGGATGCACAAAATTGTAAAATTTTATTTATTTTATATAAAAACCAAAGCACCTAAAACATTTTTCCTTATCTAAAAACTCATCTTTCATGTTCTATCCTTTTACATTTTTATTTATTTTTCATTTTCATGTAACGAGAAAAAAAATAACAAAACAAGACAGTATATAGAAGAAAACAATTAAACCATTATTTACGTCAAAAAGAGAAAAAAAAAGAATTACTACTTTGAATTTGACCTAAAAAGAGAAGAGAGAAAGAAAAAGAAAAAGGAGAAAATAAAGCAAAAAGAAGAAAAAAAAAAAAAAAGAAACCAAAAACTGTGACATTTTGGACTTGCCAATTAGACAATGACATGTGGCACATTACCATTAGCTTATGTATGTTACTTTTAGAGATGAAAGTAGGAGACCTACAAAAATTATCATCCAATCTTATGGTATTAAAATTAATCATCTCCTTTCTTATCTATACCATTACTAGGAGGTTAACTCATCCAATATTTGGAATCTAATACTTCCATTTTAAGTAAATAACAAATATGAGATAGGATGATCATTATCTTACTTTATTCATTGTCGTCATCATGTGCATCAAACTTGCCATAAGTAGTATTTTCTCTATCTCTAATAGAAGTGTCCATGAGTCATTCAAATTAACCTATGAAACCTCCCATTCTAAAAGTCAAGCTTGAACTTGGCTTGATCTATTCACTTTACTATTATTTTATTATTAAAATAATAAATTTTTATTTTATAAATTTAAGACTTTAAAAAATATTTATAAATTAAAATTAAAACAAGATATTTAAATTGAATAATGATAAATATATATATATATATATATATATATATCATATTACTTAAAAAGTTAAATTCAAATTCTTCTTACAATCAAATGAAAAAAAAAAAAACAAAAGAGAAGCAAAAAGAAAATAAAATCTTGCAAAAATATGAAAATGAATCTTCGCTAACAAACTGACCTTATCGCTGAAAAAAGTTGTAGTAATATCCCATTTTTCACTTCTATCACCACTCGCCTCTTTCTCCTTGTCTCTTGAAGATGAAGAAGCAATTGTACTCATTCTTGGACAGTCCGCTATCCTCACTACTTGCAAATTTGGAAATTTAAGAGCTCGACTTCCCAAATAAAAACTTGTCAAGTTGGAACATGACTCAATTTTTATGGATTTGAGGTGGGGGAATGTGAACTTATCTGTCGTTTCTTCCTCCTCAACTCCCTGTTCCATGATGACTGCTTCCATCGAGGGACATTCTTTTACTTTGAACGTCCATAATTGCCTAAGCCTCAAAGCCATAGAGGGGGTAAAAATGTATTTCAAGCTGCTACAATTACAAACTTCCAGATGTCCAAGGTTTTTAAAGTTCAAAATCTCTTGAGGGCTCCTATTCCATATTTCCATCAACTCAGAAAATGTGTCTGAGAGCTCCAAATAATATCGGTGATGGTATCCACCCTAACAAACCCAATGTATTGCAATAGTTATATATGGTACAACATAACATTAATCACAAATATAAATAACAATGATAAACCTTCTTCTTTAAAGTTATAGAACTAATATCTTTTATTTCTAAAACAATGAAAGAAGGCAATATTTCAATCAGAAAAGTAAAATTGTAGCAGTAGTTTGCAAAATAAATTGTAGCAGGAGGAAGTAACATGAATTAATTCATACCTTTTCGGAGTACAACTGTTGTATGGTGGTATTAAGGTCACCAGCCCAACGCCCTCTGTGATCATTACGCGATTCTTTTACTCTCTGTAATTGGGGGGTGGTTGAAACTCCCTGAGAAAAAACCTTCAAGCTAGGACAGCTACTCACAATTAAGTCTTCCAAGGATGGAAACTTAAAGGTATGATTCCCTGGACAAAAGCTTGCAAGGCTCTGTAAATGATAGAGTTCTAAATATTTCAACTTGCTGAAAGTGATCTCATTCTCATATGTTGCTTCATCTCCTTCGTTTGCAACTATTTCTGTCATCCTTTCGCAGTATTCTATCCTTATTTTTGTTACTTGTGCCAGACTTTGGACTACTGAAGGTGTAACTAAGTTTATCATCTTGTTGCACCCTTCCACTTCCAAAGTTGTGAGATTTCGAAACGATGCTGAGGAGGGTCCAAAATTTATCAAATCATTACACCACAGAACTTCAAGAGTTTCCAGATTAGAAAGAATGTGGCCTAACTTTGACGCTTTCTTACATATATATCTAAGATTTTCACAAAAACCTAATTTTAATTTTCTAATTCGTGAGAGTGTCCCAGCATCGGGCTTTTCAGCAACATTGCCTTTACAAGAGACTGGATCTTTGAAGTCACAACAAAACAACTCAAGATTTTCAAGATTGTTCAATCTTTGGACGAAACCAATTGGAAAATTGGAGCCACGCACCGCGAAAACTTTAATAGGGTGAAAGAAGTTTGCACGAAACTGATTATCACTTATCATTGCAATGTCATCAATTTTTGATAACCGCAGTTCCTCTAATTGGGGAATGACCTTCGAAACCAATCAAATGGGAAAAAGTCAGAGTCAATGTTGCTCTACAGGGTCGAAAAAAAAAGTTGTTTTCTTTTTTTCATACATAGACAGTGGATAATCTTTCAATAGATGTACTAGACGATCTAAATTTATGAATATATAGATCTTTCAAATAAAACATTACATGATTAAATTGTGTCTTGGACATTCATTTGAAAATTTTTTTAAATAAATAATTCCTAAAAATTTTTCAGATAAACCCGTTCATTTTTTGTGTAAGAAAGATATTTTTAATCTGAACAAAATGTTTAATAATATCGTAAGATGTCATTGTGTGTAAGGTACAAGGTATAATAAGACAACAATATTAAGAGAAAGATAAGATGATTTTTATGCTGTGTGCAAGATAAAATGTATAATAAGATGATTATTTTTTCATTAATTGGTTAAAATTACATTTTCTTTCATTCTTGCTTATGTGTCTTGTTTCTATTGGGTTCAACTTGTCTTTGGATGTGATTGACTATATGCGATAATAGGCATTAGTTAGCTAGGTATATAAACTTTATCTTACCGTCAATTGAACTAAGAATGGGTTTGTTGTTGTTTGCTATCAAATTTGATTTACTTGGTTTTGTGAGTTTGTTGCCTGCAAGGTGTTGGGATGCCTGCAAATATACTGTACTTGTAGTTTCTAGTTTTCAAGTTTGATGAGAAAAATTATTTTTAAGAGTGGAGAAACCATATGCAGTATTTTTGAAGAATGTGGGAATTTGGGACATCAGATAATATGGAAAATTCAACGGAGGTGAGAGCTAAGAATTTATCAAGGGAACATTGACAAGCCAAAGGGCCAGTCCCCTGGCTTCGCTCCTACTGAAATGAAAAAGAGCGTAATTAAAAAACTGTGTTATAAAAATTTTAAAACGGAGTGTGATTCATATAAAAAAAATGCCTAAAAAAATTTTAAAAGGTGTGTTTACTTGACATACAGTAAAAAAATTCAAAAATTTTTACTTATGTGTATTGTAAATTTTATATTTCAAGAATCAAACTTTTTGCATTATTGGTAGGAAAAAACATTTTTCAGTACAAATTTAATGTTCTTATAAGTTAAAATTGGAATTAATGATGGTGCTATATATAAATTCTATTAAAAGTGAATTTATTTCATTTAATACATGTTTTTTCATTTCATTTTACATATGCTTTTTAATTTATTATTTATTTTTAGTAAATTGGTGACAAATTAAAAGATTTATTAAATTATATATACTTCAAATTTCAAAATTATGAATTTGTGATAGATATGGATGTGCCATGCATGTGACCGTGTTTTAGTTTTTTCAAAGGAAAAGTAAAGGCTCAGAATAATACCTCTTCCCCTAAAAAAAGTGGTTGTCCTTCTGTGGATTCTCGTCGGTCATTCTCATTCATTTCTTGGATGCTAGGACGTTCTGAAGCTACTATCTTTATAAAAGTAGAACAATCTGTCTTCAATTTTTTCAACATGGGCCAGACTATTGTATGTTGCCCTGGATAGAAACATTTCAATTCTTCTAGGTATGTAAGCTCCAGTGAAGACACTCGAGGAAACCTGAACCTAACCGGCTGCTCCAGTCCTTCCCCTAACGACACAATCTCCTCCACCCCACAACATATTATTGTTAGATCTTCGAGTTGGGGAAGATCTTTGGCTATTGATGCAGGAAATAGATTTTTCAGACTCCCACAATGCCAAACCCTTACCTTTCGTAGATTTTGATAGGTAAGACTTCCTTGGGGATCTTTATTCCAAACATGCTTCAGTTGTGGTAGATTCTTAATATCCAATTCCCTTAGTTGAGAATCTAGAGGACCTGCTGGAAGTTGGTCATGGAATATCATCTTTACATTTCTCAGGCTGGACAATCTCATCCTTTCCAAGCTAGGAAATGCAGCCTACATAATTCGTGCCAATAAGAATTACTTGAGTTAGTTCATGAAACTAAGGCAAAAAAAGCAAGGAGAAAGGAAAACAAGAGACAGCAGTGAGAGAATAATTCACCTTCTCATTGAACAGAGCTTGTATACTTGACTCATATTTCCCCTCCATTTTAGATTCGCTAATAAATTCTTGTATAGGGCAGTTCTCAATCTCCAGCACTTTCAGTGATGGGAACTCAATATTATAATTTCCTGAACCAAATTTGATGAGATTGGAAAGATACTTTATTTTTAGGGAGTTTAATCGAGGGAAGCAAATTACATCTTCCTGTTCTTCTGTTATTTCCTCCGTAAATATTATATCTCTTAAACATTTGCAATCCACTATCTCAAAGTGTTCGAGATGAATCAGGCTTCTAGCAACAGAGGGTAATAATAGATGTTGTAAGTGATCACAGTCCTCAATGATGAAGCTCTTCAAATTGGGAAGGCAATAACAATATGTTTCTGAAAGCTGGTTGTGCCATATCCTTTCGGTTTTAATTGAGGACAATCGCAAGCTTTTCAACTGAGGGAACACAATCTGCACACAAGTACGATTCTTTATCCTTAAAAATCTAGAGAATATATATCTATATTTTAAATTGTGAAGTCCAAAAGTCCTAAAATTGAATGATCTAAATACCCTCATATGTATAATTTATCAAATTCAAAATTTTATTTCCTTTTCTCTCTTAATAAAAAGTTTGACGTTTATAGTGAAATTAATGTATTAACTAAGTTTTTTCTCATAGATCGTCATGAAATTAGAATTATAACTTTAACTAATAATGAAATTAAAAGAAAAACATAAAAGCATTGCCGTTTGTTGATGGAGCAAATTAGGTAGGGTGGACTTGGGCTTCTAATTTCTAATTCAACACCGCCACCCACACTCCCTGTTAAAATACTTGCCCCATAAGTTCAAGGTCTACACTCAAATTATTTGTCCATTAAAGGCAGAAGAATATGAAAATGACAAAAGGAAAAATTATAAATTTATTTATCGATTGCATAAAAAATAAGAGTAATTATTAAGCACTTATAAATAATTACAAAAAAAAAAACAATTCCGTAATCAATGACAAATAACCTATAAATAACAAAAACTAAAAATGAGTATAACATTCATGCCACAAACAAAACCGAATTACTTACAAAAAAATTTAAGTTGGTCTTTGAATAACTTGTGGAGGTATATCACTTTGTAATAAACTTTAATTAAATCATTAATCTTAGACTAAATTTTATTAATATTTATCAGTTATAACTTAACTTCCATATGGTGTATTATATGAATATATGAATTAATTTTTATTAGTAAGAAAGAGTAACATTTTTCTTGCTTATCATTGGATCATAATTGATTTTTTAATGAAATATTTATTGTTTATCAGCTCTTTTTTTTTAAAAAAAATTCATTACCTTTTGATGATTATTTAACAATATATATGACTTTCTATATATTATGGTTCCTCATTTTGTCAAATTATTTTAAACAACATAAACTGAAATCAATTTATTGAGCTATTTAAAATTAATTGGTTAGTCTTATATTCTATGCGACTTAAAATAAATTTAATTTATTATCACAAAAAAAGATAAATCATATTATTTATCAAATAAATATAGTAATATAATTATTTATTATTTTTAAGAGCATATACTATGGAAATTTTAGTTGTAGTAGTAAATTCTTTTTCATAGATGAACATACATACAAAAGATGCTTTAAATTTATATTTTAGTTACTTTTATCTTTACAGAATTTATTTGAAAACTAAATTTATTGAATTGTCTAGATCTCATTGCTTGTTTTATGTTTTTTTAAAATGAGACTTCTATGAAAAAATCAATCACTATCCTAAGATATTGAATATTTGTTCGTAGTTATAGAATACAATATAGCTTTTATAAATTAATACTTGATAAATTAATAATCTCAATTAAATAATAGTTTTGTTTGGTCTCCACTTGAGACTAATGTGGTAAATTAATAATTTACTAAATTTATAAGATAATACATTTAAAAAAAAAAAAATCCATAGGTTCTACTTGATATATAAATTGATAATCTCCTTATACATTAAAATTTTATATATACACGACTCAATTAAAATATCTCTATAAAATATGACTCTAATATTACTTGTTTTCTCTTAAAATTGATGTCACCGTGGACCTTATCTTTGACTCTAATATATAAATTAATAATCTTTAAAATTGATGCAATTATCAGGTGCATATGATAGCTAGCTTGAGCTTTACACACAAGACAGAGCAGCTTGTAAAAAAAGTATGATTAATTAAAGATAGTATTTTATTCTAATAAAAAATAAATTAATGTATAGTATTTTATTTTAATAAAAAATTCATAATTAATATGTAAATTACAATATATTATAATACATTTTTCAAGGTAATAAAAAATTAATAAATTAAAAATTAGACAATATTTAATTTGATAAAAAATTATCAATTATGGAAAGTTAACATTAATAAGGACTTCCATGCCAATAAGAAAATAAATAAAAAAGCTCTCAGTTAAAGACAAATAATTAAGATAATAAACTATCAAATGTATATATACTATTCTCTATTTATACTTTTGAAGTTCACGCATTTATATATAGTAATGCTAATGATTAACTTTAAGTGTGTATATATATATCACAATAAATTTTCAATGTAGCTCAATCTCATTAATAATTGATGAATATAGAATATATTAATTCTAAAAGGTACACAGATACATATTTAATATAGAAGAATTATGGAGTATTTATCCTGGTAAAAGCTATAAAGGCCATCGAGAGAGTTTCTACTTAGTTTCCATAGCTTCATAATTAATTAAATTAAAGACGCTTAACAAAACAAATAAGAGAGTAGGGACTAGAATTTGAAGTAGAATACTGCTTGATGTCGTTACCAAATATCAATAAAAGCTCAAGTTCGAAAATGGAATGAGAAGCGAAACCTATATATATGTGAAATTTGTAATTAAGCCATTGAATGCTCCATAAATAAATAAATACCTGTTTATTGAAAAGTGGCTTGGTGCTTGTATTCCTCTGCTCCTGCTGGGATGTGGAACTCGTCTTCTCTTCGGAGCTAAAGCCAATGAGCCGTGGTAGATCTTGGAGTGTCATGGACTGTAACTGAGAAAACTGAGTATTCTCCGTTGCTATATACTGGACTTCCAAACCATTTTGAATGTGAAGTTTCTTTAAATGTGGAAAATCTTCACCATTATTCAACTCAGCAACTACGTTCTTGATACCCTTAAGTTGATCTAGATATAAATCTTCTGTCTTCTTCAACAATATTTTCACCCCATGATCCAAGTGAATGCTTGTATCTAGCTTGAATCTCAGTGTTCTTGAGCATTTGTACTTGGCGAACCTCTCCCATGCACCATTACCTATAAAAATCTTGTATCTGTCTAATGTCTCACTGAAAAGGCATTCTGGAATTATTTGGGCATTCGGAATATCAACATACAAAGTAGTTAGATGAGACAAATGCTTCAATTCCTCAAGGCTAACATTTCTTCTTTCACTACCAAGTGCTTCATCTTCCCATTGAACAAAGCTATCTTCCAAATATAATTCTTCTAATTTGGACAAATTGGATAAGATATTTGGTGGGATGATTTTGAGTTCAGTGCAATGCCTCAAATCTAACAACCTTAACCCAGTCAATTGTGCTATCTCCCTGGGAAGCGCTTTAATATCTGAGCGTGCAAGGTTAAGGATTTCTAATTTCTTGAGCTTTCCAATTATGGTTATGTCTTCCAGTGCACATCGATTTAAACGCAACATGTGAAGATTTGTTAGGAGATTAATTGACGCAGGTAGAGATTGAAACTGCATTCCAGCCAAATGTAGGACTTTGAGTCTTTCTGTTCGCCTGAAGAAGTTGGCTGGAATATTCACTGAACCATCATTGTTCATAAAGAGAAAGGAAAGATGTGAACACTCCAACTCATCCGGAAGCTCACTGATATTGGGAGAACTTAAGAAAATCACACTGCAAGTTTTCATTGTCTCCTGATCGGGCCACTCTTTTAGCACATCACCATCTCTTAACACAAACATATGGTGGTCCCTTGATGCAATTGATATGGCAACATCCCGAACAACATCATGGATATCAAACCGTTCATCGTTATAACTATCAAGCAACAAACAAGACGATTTGAGCTTACTCACCACTGTCAATACTTTATTTCTTGCTTCTTTTATTGTGTTGACACCACGAAAGGAACCCAAACCCATAACGCATTGCAACAAGTTTTGAACGAATCCATTATGACCAATTAAACTACAAAGCAAGAAAGTGAACTTAACTTCCTCATCTTCCAAACAACTGTAACTTAACTCTAAAGCTGAATATACATCCGCTGTAAGCCCTGTGAAGCTTCTTGATGAAGGCCTCTTTAGTTCACGCAAAGCATTCTCCCATTCAAACAAACGTTTGTTTCTCAAAGCCCTTGCAACAGTTGCGATGGCGATTGGCAGTCCTGCACATTTCTTTGCTATCTCGATAGCTGTAGGCTGCAAATCACAACTTTCAACACAGTCACCAGCCATCTTTTTAAACAGGTCCCAGGCTTCTTTTTCATTTAAAAGACCAACTACAAAATTTTTTTGAGTTTCCATCCCGCTTGATAAAACATCGAGATGCCTAGACGTTAGCAGTATCTTGCATCCCTCATGTTCATTTCCAAAAGGAATCCCAACTTCCTCGAGATCTAATCTTTCCCAAATATCATCCAAAACAACAAGAATCTTCTTCTCTTTCTGCAATCTTTCTCGTAGTCTAAGTGCCTTTCCAACCCTACTCTGTTCCTCAAATTTTAAACCCAATTGCTCTGCAACTTGGTTTTGAATGTCCTTAACATCAAGGGTCTGAGTTACGGTTGCTATAACTACGGAATCAAATAACTTGCCCTCCTTGACTTGTCTAGCAACTTCTTTGACTAGCGTGGTCTTGCCAACGCCACCCATCCCGTGCACGCCTAGAACACCGAAACTAGCATCCTTCAGTGCGTCAATGATTCCATTCAAAACCAGCGTTCTTGACTCGAATGCTTCGAAACCTTTAACAGATGCGACCATGGTACCTTGTGGACCTCCACGATACGAAACGCTGTCAAATTTGCCCTGTTCGAGTAGCTCAGCGACAGCCTTCGCCTCCTCTTCGGCTTCCATGCTAAGCATGTAACGAGTCCAGAAACCAGGACACAAGCCAAGGAAACACTTTTTCTTTGCTTTGTCTTCATTCTGCATTACTTTCTCTACTTCTTCAGCGATCTTCTTGTTGACAGTAGTCAGCCACCTGTCGACATCGTGTTCAATCTCTTCACCGTTTCTCATAGCAGCATCAACAGAATGCTGTACCCTTTGCCTTGCATCCTTCAGGCTCTCAACTTGATTCTTGAGGCTCCGGACCTGGTTCTCATGATTGCAAAGGTATTTGAAGTGGTTTTTGATGGGAGAGATGGTGTACTTTGCAGCTGTAGTGACAATGGAGCTAACAACGCCAACAACGATCTCCATTTTCTTTTGTTTTTCTTTTTTTTTTTCCTTCTATAAGTTGTGAGAAGCAAACTGAAAAAAAAAAAAGAAGACAGAGGAAAAGGAAAACCAGAATAGAAAATTACAATGAAACGACCAGAAAGAGAAGCCTCTTATGCAGCACGCAACACCAATGCAATGAAAAGAAACCAAAGGACCTAAAATTGGAAGGGGTTTCAGTGGCGTACCTCCTCAAAAGAGAGGAATTTCCCCTTTCTTCACCTTCACTGATGAGATTGAAGAAGAGATGGATTCTTGAAAAGATTAGTTCAGCAATTAATTCTCCAACATAAGCAAGGGGCTAACAGAGCAAAGCGAGATGTATTTAACAAAGTCTAAGAACGAAAGTTCTGTTTTGGGTAGATAAAGCTGGTAACAGATGCGATGGCCAACGAAACGGAGGTCAATGCGACACGACAAGAATAGTGCAGGAACTGCCAGAGACATTAAAAAAAAATACCACCACGAATTAGGTTGATGACGATGTGATGTCTAACGACGCAAGTGTGTAGTATGTCACTAAGAAAGTGCAGAAACTACCAAATACATTCAGAAAAAATACTTCAATGAATTAGGTAGACAAAGCTCAGAGCAGATGTGATGGCCAACGAAGAAGTCAATTCAACATGACAAGAATAGTGCAGAAACTGCCAAATACATTAAAAGAAAATACTTCCATAAATTCTATTTTATATAAACCAGATGTCTATAAAGGATTGGACCGTCCGGAGCATTATGACAGTCTTGTAGTAATGCTTAAATAAAAATTTCAATGATAGATAGATCAAATATAAAAAAATTTAAAAATTTAAAACAAGTTCTAGGAATGCTTTATTTGAGTAAGACTTTTTAATTTATTAAGTATTACAACAAAATATTCACCATTCAAATGCTAGTGATAAAATTTTTTAGATAGATAGTATTTTAAAAACGATTTATATTAGTATTTTAAAAACGATTTATATGCATGTCGTTGATCTACTCATTAAATTCCATGCATTTATCAGTTTTTAATTTTAATTTTTAATAAATTATTATTTTTTAAAAAAATACATAATTTTATTATTAATTGTCAAAATCAAAATCAATTTTAGACTTTTGTGATTAAAAAAAATAACAATACATAAAAGTAACCAAAAAAGAAACAAAATATCCAACGATGGAGAAATTGGACACTAATTGAGCCTCAAAATACAAATTGACAATAGGATTGTTGGCATCTGGACGTAATAATTATGGTGCCTAGATTAGGATAGATTAATCACTCCACCACCCTGTTGTCCAAATGAAAGAACGACGCAACAATACAGTAGGACTTTTGCTGTTTAGACATAAATAATTAGAGAAAATTGTGAGAAATAACTTTCCTCATAAGGTGATTTCAGAAATAGCCACTCATATAAAGTTATCTGTTTTTATCCAAAAACAAGCATGAGTAGACCAAAATGCCTTTAAAAACATCTTGGCAAATTAATCTATTGATATTTCCCTCCCGTCATAGAGAAAATAGAAATAAATGCTAAGCTATTTTAGCTTCCTTAGCTCTCTTTCTTAGCTCTTTGAACTATATTAGCTTTTGTCAACTCTCTGTTGAGCACCATCATCATCAGCTCTCTCAGCTCTCTGAACTGTATCAGCTCTATCAATTCTCTATTGAGCACCATCGTCATTGTGTTGTGGTCTATCTCTTAACATCTGGCCATATCGTAGTCAATAAAGAGACCCTATAGCAGAGATGACATCAAGGTATGTTTTTGGGTTTATTGCTGCAACACATTCATTTTTGAAACTTTTTGTGCAAATTAGAACAAACATTGCCCAGAGTTGTTACCCGCTATGCATCTATAATGCACATGGCATGTAAAAAATATATTGAAATAACATGTGTTAGCACATGGCGTGTAGCATTTTTATTGAAATGGCATGTAACATGTTGTGAACATGGTCTGTAACAATTTTGAACTTGCATGTAACATTTTTGAACATGACATGTAACATTTTTTGAACATTGCATGTAATCAATGGCTAACAAATTTTAGAACATGGCATGTAATGTGTAAAATGATAGACAAATTTTTTGTTTTCAAAATTTCAGTGGGGTTCCAATTGTACGACTTGTGATAAGACATGATGGTTAGTGGGTGGATGGCATTTACAAGGGTGGTGAGTCACGAATGCGAGGGGTTAGAAGTGATTTGTCGTTTGTGGGCTTGATGAAGCTGGTTGAAGATGTTGTTAGGGAAAACTAAAAAATTCACGAGATTGAGTTACATGCATGTATCAGTACACTCGAAGAGCTATCACTCCTAATTATCAAGGACGATGAGGATGTTGCATTAATTCTGCTAAAACAGATGAATGTTTTGGCTGTGTATGTCACCATTAAGGAACGCCAAACAAATGTTATGTCACCATTAAGGAACTCCAAACAAATGTTATGTCACATGAAGAAGCTGTATAACATGGTAATCAGCTCAATCAAAATGAGATTTACAGTGCTTCACATATACCACAACATTCAGTCCGTAACCCACAACAATGACAATTGATGTATGCATAAGAATTTGTGTAGCCCGGTAGACACACGACATTAACAAAACAGTTGGTTGCACAATTTCGATCAGCATGTGCATTGAACCGATTACTTGCTTTTGTCCAACAAATGCAACAATCGGGTGAAACTGTAGAGGGTGTAATGCCTTTTTTAAATGAGAATGCAACACTTGAGGACAACACTATGACGTTGGAGGGTGACATTACGACGTTGAAGGGTGACATTGCATCTGATAAGGGAAATAAGGATTTGTTCCTTGCCGGTGAAGATAGATTTGATGACAATTTCAATGACGAGCGTGATGAATAACATGATGACAGTTTAAACAATGACTGGCTTTATGACAGTGACATTCCAATTTGCAATAATGTTGAAGGCGAAACGAAACCTGTTGGAGGTGTTGATGTAAGAGATGTTCAGTGTGATAACCCCATATACAATAGCCTCATCACTAGTGATAACAGGATTCGTTTGCTTGAGACATTGCTCGATGACAATTATCAGGAAAGGAGAAATGCAAGAATTTCTCATACGTGGCTAATTCTAAGTGCAGAAAGGTTATCCTTCCAAACAATTACCACTGAGGAGTTGACATGTGCCGATGATCGCTTATACAAAGGAAGAATGGTTTTTCTCGAAGGCCGATTTGAAATGAGCTTTGAACATATTGGCTCTAAAAGAGCAGTTTAAGATCAGCGTCAAAAGGTCATGTAAAGGACTTTTTGAGGTTGGTTGTAAAGACAAGGCATGCAAATTCAGTGTGTGTGCAACGAAGTTACTTGAAGGAGAATATTGGCAAGTTCGAACATTTCACAAAGTATACGTGTGTACTGTCGATGGTTTGCAAAGGCGATTTTAAAACGTAAGTGCGAAAATAATTGGTGAACTTATGTCACACAAGCTTCAGGCTAATGGAGTAGCATTAAGACCTAAGGACATAATTGATGAGGGTTCAGTGGGGATTGGAATGCTTGTATGGTAAGGCCTGACAAGTGAAAGAGTATGTGGAGAGGCTTGTTTTCGATCCTTCAGATGAGTCATTTTAACTACTACCCTCGTATTTTTATATGTTGGAACAAGAAAATCCCAATACAGTCACTGCAATGGCTATTGATGAGGCACAAAAATTCAAATATTGTTTCTGATCATACGGGGCTTGTATTCGAGGGTTTAAGGATGTAATGCGTCCTACGGTTGCAATTGATGCAACACATCTAAAAGGTAGGTTTAAAGGTGTTCTATTTGTCATTGTATAGGAAGATGTGAACAAGTGTGTATATCCAATTACATCTGTGTGATGCGGTTGGTTGTCTTGAAAACATTATGCTCATTTATGATCAGCATCTTGGTATTAAGAAAGCAATACAAAATGCATAACTAGAAGCGCATCACGGTTTATGCGGTTACCACTTGAAGAAAAACTTTAAAACAAGTTCAAGCGCGACGACATTTCTATGATTTTCACCTTTGCTTGAGATTGCTATAAGGTTTTCGATTTCAATAGACATATGAACCAGCTCAAGCAGATTCACGCGGGAGCCCACTCTAACCTTATGAGAATAGGCCCTCAGAAATGGGCACGTGCACATTCACCCAAAAGGCGATACCAACTCATGACATCTAACATTACGAAATGTGTTAACTCATGCTTGAAGCATGTAAGACAAATGCCGATCATTGTTTTGATCGAGTTCATCATAGACATGTTTTTGTGTTGGTTCCATGATCGATACAAGGAGGCCACCAAGGTGACCACGCCCCTCAGCCCTTGGGTTGCCATGCAATTGAGCAAACGGTTCAATGTTGCACATCCCTTTGTAGTTAAACCTATCAATTGAGTGGAGTTTGAAGTTAAAGACGGGAAGATGGACGAACTTGTAAACTTGTCCAGGAAGACGTGTTCATGTTGTGAGTTCTAGACATATCTATTGCCATGCAGCCATGCCATTACAGCAATAAGGTCATGATATCTTTATTTCTTATTTAAACCATAAGTAACATAGCATTTACTTTGTGCTTGAACATTGAGTTCATTATATTTTTAAGTAAATGCAAAAGTGAAGCTGTTGAATTCTATTTTGACTATTACAAGACAACCGTTTTGGTGGAGGATTATGTGGGGTCCATTCGCTCAATAGGGCATCCTAGTGAGTGGGACATCCCCCTCATGTGAAATAAATTGTCGTTTTGCCACCACCTTGGCATGGCCAAGTAGGAAAACCTAGGAGGAAAAGGATTCCATCGACTGGTGAAGGTAGTCGAGCACGAAGATGTTCGCAATGCAAGAGGTATGGGCATAATAAATAAAACTGTCCATCCCCATTTGTAGTTCCATCTATAAATCTGGCACCATTTCCAAGTCAATCGGTGCCTCATGAGTGCGACAACCAAAAGTATGTTCAACTTGTAGACAAACTAGTCACACACGCAACACTTGTCCAATATAAAGGACAATGTTTGAAAATGTAAGGTGCCTTGTAGATCAAGATAGTTTGTCAACCTAACTAATGTGTGAGCCATACGCAATACCTTTCTCACAAATTTCTCTTGTAGTTTCTTACATTCATTCATATTTTGTGTTTGTTAGTTTCCTCTTGTAGATGAGTTTTTATTTTTTTGATTTTTTTATAGATATATTATTTGATTATTTGAATTTTGTGTTTAGTTTTGATCAGTGAATAGAAAATTGTCATATTGTTTGTTACTAATCTTGATAATTTGCTATGTAATATCATATATATTATTTAATTTATGTCGATTAGTATAATTTTTAACAAGTTTTATAATTAATTTTAGATAAATACGTCCTGGAAAGATACTGTACAAAAAATTGATCTCACCAGACTCAAATTTCAAGCAACAATGACATAACATTCTTTCCATAAAATGACAAAAATAAGAAAGTTCTAAAATGACATAGTTTTTATGAAAAGAAAGACAAAAATAAGAAAGAAAAAGCGTGAAGAAAAGTAGAAAAGAAATTCAAGTAAGGCATTATTAAATATAAGTGTTTCGGTGTGAGGGTAAATACACTGATTTATTTGTTAGAGGACTTGGTTCGAACCTCAGGAAGTGCATCTTTTGAAAAATAAATTGTCATGTGTTTGCGTCTAAAAATGCCACGTGGTAGCCTTTTGATGTGCCACATCAGCAATCAATGTCATTTGAACCCAAAAACACCACATTAGTAATCCACTCCAAAAGTGCACGTGGCATTACCACATCAGCCACACGCTCTAATTCTTAGATGTCGATGACATCTTGTGGTGACACGCTAAGTGGTAGTAGTATTATGGGGTGACACAGTACGCCTCAATTGTTTGATGTCTATAACATCTTGTGGTGACACGTTGAGTAGTTGCAGTATTATGGGTGACACGCTGAGTGGTAGTAGTATTAGGGAGTGATATGCCACACCCCAATTGTTAGATGTTAATGACATCTTAAGGGGACACGCTGAGTGGTTGCAGTATTATGGGGTGGCATGCCAAGCCCCAATCGTTAGACGTCAATGACATCTTGTGGTGACACGTTGAGTGGTTGCAGTGTTATGGAGTGACACATTGAGTGCTTACAGTATTATGAGGTGACACATTGAGTGGTTGTAGTATTATAGGGTGACACGTTAAGTGTTTGCAGTATTATGGGGTGGCATGCCACGACCCAATTATAAGATATCAATGACATATTGTGGTGACACACTGAGTTGTCTCAGTATTATGGGATGACACGCTGAGTGGTAGCAGTATTATGAGATGACACGCTGCACCCCAATTGTTAGATGTTGATGACATCTTGGGGTGACATTCTGAGTGGTTTCAATATTATGGGGTGACACACCACGCTTACTTTTTAAGACAGTGTTGGTAGTGCTGGACAGTGTTGCAGCACTGGGAGATTGGTGCTGCAGCACTAGAGCTTTTGTTTGGTGAGGTGTTTATGCTAAAGGGGACAGTTGCTGCAGTCAGGCTACTTCTAATGCATATTTTGACCATGCTTGGATCAAAACTAGGTAAAAGTGAAAAACATGAAAATTATAGCCTTTCCTCTTAGCTTTCCAATGGTATAAGAATCACGTTGATTGGAGTGCTGTAGCTTGTTAGATGTCATTTACGACTTATTGTGACTCACCATCAGTAAAGACCCATAAGTTGAAGGTAAAACAACCAATTAATTTAATTTACATCAGTTTCTGATCATTATAGGCATTGTGTCTAAATTAAAAAATTATTGTATAAAATGTACAAATATTAAAATTAATAAAACTAATTGTATCTACAAAAAAATGTGCATACAACTGTAGATATGTTCATGAAGCAGGGGTTTAGGGTTCGCTCTAACAACTGTTGGTAAAAATTTCTAAAGCGTATTGGCAATGCATTTTAGCAATCATATTCTGCTTAACTCTAATCGGTTCTGATTGCAAAATATCATCAATGTACCTTATGGTGAACATACGACAACCGACATTATCATTCAAATGATGCATTAATGCTTTTGGGAAATGAATTTCCAATAACATCGACATGGAATCTCGTGTCTTACGACGCATTTTGTTGAAATAACTGGATTGGTGGCAAATGATGGGCATCATCATCGTAAGGGATGTCATCTGAGCCGTACGCACTCCGTTATCCTTAGCAGTAAAAAGTTCTTGCGGAGTCCACCACCTTAATCATCCACCTGACCAAGTCGATCTTCGCAACCACACAGTGCCCACACACATTGCAAAGCGTGAGGATGAAATCGACATCTTCTCATTTTTTCCCCTATGTCAGCCTAGCACCCTCCACGTATCCTCACAACTCATTTGGAATTTCCATAGTGTACCGTCCATCTGAGGTTGGATATATGGTATAAGGCATACGGATGGTGTTCTGTGAAATATGTATACATTAGCTTACACTTAATGCAATCCAAAACTTTAGTATTTTCATAATTGAAAAAAATGAGCATATAAACTTACGAAGAATATCGTATCAACCACGCATGCGCGGATGTTGTATAACTTGGACTTCAACCTTGTCATTCACTTACACAATATGCTGAGGCATGCGTCAATTTCTTCATTTGTCATTTCTCGATGTTACGCCTGCACATGTAACAAAATGAATTTCAAAAGGCTTGGTGGATTAATGTTTCATTCAAAAACAATATTTGCAATGTTATTTATAAGTTTACCTAGCACACTCGTCTTTCTTGAAAGCTTCGTATGCTTTTACCATTGAGTTCTTCAGATCTCGACAGCTCATTGATGGGTCGACATACGGGCTTGCCATGTATTGGCTAGCCATTTTGACCCGTGTTCATTTAGTTGGGTTTGAAATGAGTGCTTCACCATGATAGACATCAGACAACTCTGGTGATGACAATCGTGATGCGCTGCCTTTAGGAGTGTTTTGAGGAACATGGTCCCCTTCAGCCTGAACTGATGCAAGGTTCCCATCCCTTCCCGCAGCTACTTCGACTACTGCATCGGCCTGAAGAACATGGTCTCCTTCAGCCTCAACTGAGTGAAAGTTCCCCTCCCCTCATGCAAATGCATTGACAACCGTATTGGCTTGAGGAACATGGTCTCCTTTAGCATCAACTGATTGAAGAGTCACATCCCCTACCATAGCATCATCGAGAACGTCATTGACATGAGTTACATTTTTTTTGTCAACACCAACAACGTCATGGTAAATGTGAACACCAAGTTCATTATGCTGCTGATCATTAGCATCATCGTGGTGCTCACCATTATAGTGAGCTAAAGCACCGCCCTACATAACAAGATAAATGGAAAAATTCGTTAACTCATAAAATACCATAAACCATAAATCGAGAATAAAAAATAGGACTACACCTGCTAAACATAAACTACCAATATATGAGCGAAGATAGAATAATGTACTTGTGATTTCAGGCTACCTAGAATCCGACCAATAATACGATCCTTAAACGTTTGCATTGTGAGAGTTAATGACTGAATTGAAGCCTTCAGCACCAACATGTCTTTTTTATGCTTGCGCATGATCCGTCGCAGTTGACGTTTGGTAACTACGCTGTCATTGACTCTTGTCGAATGGGTCAACTGTAATAACATATATTACTGTGTTATTCAATAATCATATATAGAATTATTAAACATAAACCGTTAGAACTTTAATATCCTTACCGACAGCTAGTTAGCACTGTGCAGTTGAGTAAGACTGATCGATGGTTAAGGAGTTGTGGTCGCCTTCGTTAACTACAATAATAGAAATTACTGTGTTATTCGATAAACATATGTGGATATGCTGAACACAAAATGTTGGAACTGCTCTTACCAACAACTTGTTAGCATTATGCGTTTGAGCAGGATCGGTCGATGGTTGAGGAGCTGTCATCACCTCTGTCAACTGCAATAACAAAAATTACTATGTTATTCGATAAACATATGTGGAAATGTTGAACACAAAATGTTAGACCTGATTTTACCGATGGCTCGTTAGTATGTGGGTCTGAGGAAGATCTATCGATAGTATAAGAGTTGTCGTCGCATGATTCAACTGCAAACACAGATATGTTATTTGATAATCATATATGGAATTATTGAATACAAATCGTTAGAATCGTCCTTATCAACTGTTCACTAACATTCCCATGGTCGTCTGCTTTTTCTATCAACTCAGGGCCCGACAGCTCATCGTCTCCAAAAGCGGACCAGCAGCTTTTTCTCTTTCAAGTTTTTCCTCTTTTCTCTTGCACCTAAACCCCAATTCGCTCGATCCTCCGTGTACCCTATTGGCACGTACTAGTGTCCTTCCGATAAGGGGACATAGATGTCCATAAAATACTCTTATGTGGCCTCATCCGGGGTGAGCTTCAAGGTTTCGAGTGCCTACAACTGTAAAATAGGTATTTTCATTAAATTTTATGATAATTATTATACAAATTCACAACACAAATTAGTAGTTATTCATTCACATGTTGATGATAACTCCAACTTCTCAACCACCTTGCAGAAGCCTTTCGGCTTCTAATTGCATTTTCATTTGCACATACGTGGATAGACGTTGTCCTTCGAAGCAGAGGAGATAACTTTTTTTTGAAAGGCAGGAATAGCCTCCATTGCCCAAAATTGGAAGTCAAATGTAATCATTATCAAACCGTAAATGATAAAAAAGTGCAACTATAAATTATTAAGTCAAAAGAAAACTAAAAATATTACGTGACAGTATCTGTATCACCCATGTGAATCCATAAATGTTGTAGCATAAACGATTATCCTTCTGCAAGTTTGGGGTAGGCACTTTGAACCCTTTCAATAGATAATCCTCAATCAACCTTCAAACATAGTGACCCCAAGGGAAGACATTCCAAGCGCCAATGTCTTTTACCAATTACAAGAGCCAAGGTGTCACTCATTTATGTTAGTCTTGACCAAATAAAATGTTATTCATAAGCAAGATGAGTGCCATTTTAGTCGCGTCTCCTGGTTGTTGAAAGTTGCCTCCTTGGAACGTATCAAGCAATGTCTGCAGCTTAACGCTCAACTGCCTGTTCCAGTATCTCACTTGAATTCCATTAGGAGCAACCTCGTTCGGTCATGTGAATACATTAGGCATTCGGCCAAACTTGAGTCCGGTGATAAGGCAAAACTCCTGCTTTGATATACGCGCCTTTCTCTTGCCAATAGCAAACCATAGCTCATGGTCCATTGACTCTGTCTCAATGATTCGACAAATCATGATGTTCTACAGGAGATTAGAGCAAAAAGTAGCCTTGTGGATATAGGTCCAATAGCATTCTAAAGCACATATGCTTGATTGCATCGTACTCCTCTTTCTCTTGGAGAGTCGTGTTGATGTAATGTAGTTACGACTATTTACAATGGGTGTTAATGAAGACCTTGAACGCTCACTTCTCCCTAAGCACAATAAGCAAACTGTAAAGATCATCATATTATCTGAACTGCATCTGCAAAACATGACATACATGTACTAGTGAGTTAACCCATAATGTGCAACACGGTATATTGAAGAAAGAAATAGATGTTGTTATACGATATGCATACTAAGTAAAATATTGTTACATGCTAAACGTAGCAGGTCAAATGCTGTTACATTCTAAGCATATCAAGTTAAAAGTTGTTACACACCAACACTGAGTAATGTGGTGACATGCCAACCATGCCATGTCGTGACACGTCAATCACTATAATTATTGTCTCGTTACACGAATTGCCTTAAAATACCTAATGTGGTGACATGTCAATCATGCCTATCGTAACACTCCAATCACTATAATTATTGACTCGTTACATGAACTGTCCTACAATACCTAATGTGGTGACATTCTAAAAACCTCAAAAACCAATTAACCCACTACACGCCAAATCAAATGTTGTAGTTCGTGTTACTCGATATGCAAGTGCAGACCCCCCTTCAAAACTTTGGTACGACCATAAAACATGTTAAAAAAATTTTATAGTTCTCTCTCTCCACAATTTATCCAAAAACCATAAAACCAAGAAGAAACAGTTAAAACATAACAAATGCAAAAACATGAACATATCACAGCAACCTAGCAAAAAATAAACTAATAAAAGAAAGTTTTAATTTGAGATTGACTGACCTCTTCACTGATAACCGACATTGTTGCTATGATGCCATTAAGCTTGCAAAGAACAAAAGTCGAACACTTTGGTCCCTTTGGGAATAAGGAATGAATCAAACTTTCTTAGAGCTTTCACACAAACGTTTGTGAATTTTGAAAAATATATAATAAAATGTAATGGCCTTATAATATTCATTCAGTGGAAGCTCAAATGGTTTATTTATTTTTTGGCCACATTTTTTTTTCTATTTCAAACCATGGTGTGTCCCATATGTTCACGATGCCGTGTCACACGATTCCAACATGCCCTGTCATATATTCTCACCATGTTGTGTCACACATTCCCACCATGGCATGTCACAAACTCAAAACCCTACCGTGTCACATATTCTCACTGTGTCGTCTCATACATTCTCACTCTGCCGTGTCACAGATTCCCTCCACGGAGTGTCACAAACTCTGAACCCTGCCGTGTCACAAACTTTGAATCCTGCCGTGTCACAGTCGTGTCACATATTCTCATTGTACCATCTCACACATTCTCACCCTACCATATCATAGATTCATTCCATGGCGTGTTACAAACTCTAAACTCTGCCTTATCATAGCCGTGTCACATATGCTCACCATGCCGTCTCACATATTCTGACCATGGCATGTCACATATTCATACCATGGCGTGTCACATTCTCACATTGGAGTGTCACATATTCTCATCATTTTGTCTCGCATATTTGCTCTAAGCTGTGTCACATATTCTCACCGTGTCGTGTCACATATTTCCTCCATGGCATGTCACAAACTCCAAATACTACCATGTCACAGCCGTGTCACATATTCTCACCATGACGTGCCACACATTCCCACTATGTCATGTCACACATTCCCATTATGCCATGTCACAAACTCTAAACCCTACCGTGACACAGCTGTGTCACATATGGCCTACTGTAGCACGACCATTTTGTGCTTTGGATTCACATCTTTTTCTTCCAATTCACTATTGTATCAGGAATTTCTGATTTCACATCATTCTTGAAACTTTGGATTCATCATGATCGATTTCTCTTTCAGTTTAATACCATCATTCTCATATTGTTTGAACGTCATGTCTGAAATATCTGAAAAACCATCTTTTGCAACATGATTTTGTTTATTTTGTTTTGCACAAGCTTCTTGGAAACAAAAATGGATGTTTTGTACAAAATTAGAGGGAATAAATTCTTTGTAAATTTATTTTCCCCAATATGTGTGTGTATGAGAATGCGCGTTAATGAAGATATCTCATTAAGGGCATTTTTATCCTTAAATCTCTTTTCTTGGTTTAAAACAGTTAAATTATTTAAAAGATTATTTTCAAAAAACTTTATATTTTAGGACTAAAAAAATATTTTTACCTAATAATTATCGCGCTTAGATTACGACATATATTAATCAGTCCTCCACCCAACTATATGTCCGAATATAGAGACCACGCAGCAATACTTGCCTAAAAGTAACACCTTAATTAAACAATAGTGTGCTCAGCCTACAACTCCTTTTCATTATTCAAAGAGTCCTAGCTAGACTACCTCAACTAAGACTCTAGATCAAACTCTCATCTGATAGTTTTTAAATGATCAAATTAAAAAAATTCAACTCCATTAGCAATCTAATTCTATTGCAATTAAAACTCCTAATTACAGTAGAGACTTATAAAACCATCAAGAGTCATTCAGCCAATGGCCCTAATCCAACCACATTTTTATCGTATGAAGTATCTCCATAGACAAATAGACATCCACACATTCAACGCCATCTGTTTAGTCACAATTTTGAGCTAAATTCAAGACTAATGCAAAGAGCAAACAATGTTTATGTAAACTTGAATTTGATTCTTTAATTGTTTTATTATTTCTATGCAAGGAATCTGTGAGAAAGGACCTCATGATAAAGGTGATTTCAGAAATAACTACTCATATAAAGTTATCTATTTCTAGCCAAAAGAAGCATTAGTAGACCAAAATGCCCTTATAAATATCATTTCAAATAAATGCTCAGCTGTTTGAGCTATCTCCTTCCCACTGAGAGAAAATAAAAAAAAATAAAAATAAATGCTCAGCTGTTTGAGCTCGTCATTTTTCTCTCTCAACTCTCTGAACTGTCTCAACTCTGGCAAGTCTCTGTTGAGCACCATCGTCATTAGCTCTCTTAGATCTCTGAACTGTATGAGCTTTGTCAACTCTCTGTTGAGCACCATCGTCATCTAGCTATGGTCTATCTCTCAGCATCTGGCTATATTGTTGTAGATTAACAGACCCTATAGCAGAGATGACATCAAGGTACCTGTTATTGGGTTTATTATTGCAACACACTTAAATTTTTGAAACATTTGGTGTAAATTAGAAGATGGATTAGAAACATTATCCAAAGTTGTTACACGTCATGCATCTATAACATGTGTTAGCGTTATTTTAGCGTGTAACGACATTGGTTCTATGCATGACATGTTACAACATTTAACGTTATATGCATGGCGTGTTACCACATTGGTTTTTGGCGTGTCACGACACTGATGCATAGGTTAACTGGTCACATGGGTTTTTGGCATATCTCGACACTGATGCATGGCGTGTCACGACACTGATGCATGGTGCGTCACAACATTTGACTTGATATGCATGGCGTGTCACGGCATTTAACGTTATATGTAGGCGTGTTACCACATTTTATATTATATGCATGGCGTGTCACCACATTTTTCGTTAAATGCATGACGTGTTACTACATTTTACATTATATGCATGGTGTGTTACCACATTTTACGCTATATGCATGGCGTGTTACAACATGTTATGTTATATTCATGGCGTGTTATCATATTTTACGTTATATGCATGGTGTGTTACAACATTTTACGTTATATGCATGGCGTGTAACAACATGACTGACAAATTTTTGATCACGGCATGTATTGTGTAAAATGATTGACAAAATTTTTTTTTTACAAAATTTTAGTGAGGTTCCAATTGTGCGACTTGTGATAAGACACGGTGGTTAGTGGGTGGATGGTATTTACAAGGGTGGTGAGTCACGAATGCGAGGGGTTAGGAGTGATTTGTCGTTTGTGGGCTTGATTAAGTTGGTTGAAGATGTTGTTAGGGTAAACTCAAAAATTGACGAGATTGAGTTATATGCATTGATCAGTACACCCGAAGAGCTATCACTGTCAATTATCAAGGACGATGAGGATGTTGCATTAATTCTGCTAGAACAGAGGAATGTTTCGGCTGTGTATGTCAGCATTAAGGGACGCCAAACAAATGTTATGTCACATGAAGAAGTTGGATAACATGGTAATCATCTCAATCAAAATGAGATTTACAATGCTTCACATATACCACAGCATTAAGTCCGTAACCCACAACAATGGCAATTGAGGTATGCACAAGAGTTTGTGCAGCCCGATAGACAAACGACATTCACAAAAAAATTGGATGCACAATTTCGAACGGGATGTGCATCAAACCAATTACTTGCTTCTGTCGAACAAATGCAACGATCAGGTGAAATGTAAAGTGTGTAATGCCATTGTCAAATGAGAATACGACACTTGAGGACAACAATGTGAGGTTAGAGGGTGACACTGCGACGCTGGAGGATAATACTACATTTGATGAGGGAAATGAGGATTTGTTCACTGTCGGTGAAGATAGATTTGATGACATTTCAGATTATGGGCTTGAACAATGGCAAGATGACAGTTCAGACGATGACTGCCTTTATGATAGTGACATTCCAATTTGCAATAATGTTGAAAGCGAAACGGAACCTATTGGAGGTGTTGATGTATGAGATGTTCAGTGTGATGACCCCATATACAATAACCCAATCGCTGGTGAGAACGAGATTCGTTCCCCTGATACATTGCTCTATGATAGTGATCAGGAAAGGGGAAATACAGGGATATCTCGTACATGGGTAATTGTAGGTGCAGAAAGGTTCTCCTTTCAAACAATTACCACTGAGAAATCGACACATGCCGATGATCGCTTATACAAAGGAAAAATGTTTTTGTCGAAGGCCGAGTTGAAACGAGCTTTGAACATGTTGGTTATAAAAGAGAAGTTTACGGTAAGAGTAAAAAGGTCATGTAAAGGTTGTTATGAGGTTGGTTGCAAGGACAAGGCATGCAAGTTCAGTATGCGTGCAACGAAGTTACCTGACAGAGGAGAATATTGGCAAGTTCGAACATTCCATAAAGAACACACTTGTATTGTTGATGGTTTGCAAGGGTGATTTTCAACTACGAGTGCGAAGATAATTAGTGAACTTATGTCACACAATGTTCGGGCTAATGGAGTAGCATTAAGACCTAAGGACATAATTTGTGAGATAAGGGTTCAGTAGGGATTGGAATGCTTGTATGGTAAGGCTTGGCAAGCGAAGGAGTATGCAGAGAGGCTTGTTTTCTGTCCACCGAAGGAGTCATTTCAATTATTACCTTCGTATTTTTATATGTTGGAACAAGAAAATTTTGGCACAGTGACTACAGTGGCTACTAATGAGGCAAAAAGATTCAAATATTGTTTCTAGTCATACTGGGCTTGTATTCAGGGGTTTAGGGATGTAATACGTCTTATAGTTGCAATTGATTCGACACATCTAAAAGGCAGGTTCAAGGGTGTTCTGTTTATCGCTATATGCAAAGATGCGAACGAGTGCGTATATCTAGTTGCGTTTGGCATCGGCCATGTTAAGGACGAAGACTTGTGGACATGGTTTTTTAGCAAGCTACGTGATGCGGTTGGTTGTCCTGAAAACACTATGTTCATTTTTGATCAACATCTCGGCATTAAGAAAGAAATGCAAAATACATACCTAAAAGAGCACTATGGTTTATGTGGTTACCACTTGAAAAAAACTTTAAAAACAAGTTCAAGCTCGACGACGTTTGTATGATTTTCACCCTTGCTCGAGATTGGTATAAGGTTTTCGATTTCAATAGACATATGAACTAGTTCAAGCATATTCATGCGGGAGCCCACGTTGACCTGATGAGAATAGGGCCTGAAAGATGGGCACGCACAGGTTTACCAGCAAGGCGATACCAAATGTTGACATCCAACATAGCGGAATATGTTAATTCATGCTTGAAGCATGTAAGACAAATGCCAATCATTGTTTTGTTCGAGTTCATTAAAAACATGTTCCAGCATTAGTTCCATGATCGGTACGAGGAGGCCGTCAAGGTGACCATGCCCCTCAGCCCTTAGGTTGCCAGGCAATTGAGCAAACGGTTCAATGTTGCACATCGCTTTGTAGTTAAGCCTATCAATCGAGTGGAGTTCGAAGTTAAAGATGGAAAGATGAATGGACTTGTAAACCTGTCTAGGAATGTGTGCTCATGTTGTGAGTTTCAAACAGATTTACTGCCATGCAGCCATGCCATTGGAGCAATAAGGTTAGAATATCTTTATTTCTTATTTGAACCATAATTGACATAGCATTTACATTGTGCTTAAAGATTAAGTTTATTGTATTTTTCAGTAAATGCAAACATGAAGCCATTGAATTTTGCGCTGACTACTACAAGATAACTGTTTTGGTGGAGGGTTATTCAGGATCCATTAGGCCAGTAGGGCATCCTAGTGAGTGAGACTTTCCCCCTCACGTGAAACAAATTGTCATCTTGCCACCACCTTGGCGAGGCCAAGTGGGAAGACCTAGGAGGAGAAAGATTCCATTAGCTGATGAAGGCAATCGAGCACGTAGATGTTCGCAATGCAAGAGGTACAGGCATCACAAACAGAATTGCCTATCCCTATTTGTAGTTCCATCCACAAATCCGGCACCATCTCCAAGTCAATCGGCGCCTCCACGAGTGCGCTGACCCAAAACATGTTCAAGTTGCAGGCAAACCGGTCACACACGTAACAACTGTCTAATACAAAGGACAATGTCTGAAAATGTAGGGTGTGTTGTGGATGAAGACAGCTTGTCCGCCTAACTAAATGTGTAACCCATGTGCAATACCTTTCTCACATACATTCATTCACAATTTCCTTTGGTATTATCAGAGTCTTCGGCCCACTCACATAGGTTTATCTCTTAATATTGGTAGTCATTCCATGCTTGTTGTTCCTTCATAAGATTTGTGTAGCCACTTGTACTTAATGTTTTAAGTGTAGTTGAATTGGTTTTGCTTTATAGAGTTGTCTGCTCGGTCCTTCTATAAGCCACTTTTAGTTACGAACTTTGTTGTCAAACATTTCAGGTAGCTAAGCCTGTCAAGGCCTTTGTATGATCAAGATCGTGTTAAAGTATTATTCTCTTTATCCTTCTATTCTTACTATTTCTATGTATAGTCACTTATTTGTTTAAAAGTGTTATATATCATCAAAGTGGTTGGAATTTCTTATATGTTGTTTATATTACCAGGATTTTTAAGTGAAAAAGGCCTTGAAAGGGGTGAAGGTGCGACTTACCCACATGGCGTATGCAAAAACTTGCAAAATCGTTAGCATATCTAGAATGCCAATAAGCCAGTTAACGTGAGTTTTTGCATACGCCATGTGGGTAAGTCGCACCTGAGGAGGACAAAACGTCGGCTCCCTCAACTGCAATCATAGAAATTACTGTGTTACTCCACAAACATATGCAGAAATGTTGAACACAAAACGTTACAACTAATCTTACCGACGGCTCGTTAGCAGTCTGCGTCTGAGGAGGGCCTATCGGTGGTTGAAGAGCTGTCGTCGCATGGTCAAACTGCAAACACAAGTATGTTAATCGATAATCACATATGGAATTATTGAACACAAACCGTTACAACCGTCCTTACCAACTGTTCACTACCATTGCCATGCTCGTCCCCTTCTTCCATCAACTCAAGGGTCGATAGCTCATCCACTAAAGCAGCAGCTATGCGCTTCTACTTGATGCCACCAGTAGCTCTATTCTCTTTTAATTTTCTCCTCTTTTCCCGAGCACCTAAGTCTCAGTCTGGCCGATCCTCCAAGTGCCTTATTGGCACGTACTGGTGGCCCTCAGATAACGAGACATCAATGTCCACACAATACTCTTGGGTGGCCTTATCTAGGGTGAGCTCTAAGGTCTCGACTGCCCACAACTACAAAATAAGGATTGTGATTAAATTAGACCAAATAAAAGTGTTATACAAATGCACAGTAGAAAATAGTAGCTGTTCACTCACCAGCTCAGATGACTCCAACTTCTCAACTGTTTTGTAGAAGTATTTCAGCTTCTGATTGCATTGCCATCTGCACATACGTGGGTAAACGTCATTCGGAGTAGAGGGGGCAATTGTTTTTTGGAAGGTCAAAATTGACTCAATTGCCCAAAACTGCAAGTCAAATGTAACATTATTAGACCGTATATGATAAACAAGGGCAACCATAAATTTTTATGTCAAAACGAAATAGATAAATATTTAGTGACAGTACCTGTATCACCCATAGGAATCCGTAAATGTTGTACCGTAAACAAGTAGCCTTCTGCGACTTTGAGTCAAGCACTTTGAACCCCTTCAAAAAGTAGTCATCGGTCAGCCTCTAAACATAGTGACCCCATGGGAAGGTATTCCAAGCGTCGATGTCCTCCACCAATGACAATAGCCAAGGTGTCACCCATCTACGGTAGTCTTGACCAAATAAAATATTATTCACGATCAAGACAAGTGCCATCTTGGTCACGTCGCCTGGTCATTGAAAGTTACCTCCGTGGAAAGTATCAAGCAACTCCTGCAGCTTAATACTTACTTGCCCGTTCCAGTATTTGTCATGAATTCTATTCGCAACAACCTTTTATAGTCGTATGAACACATCAAGCATTGGACCAAACTTCAGTTCGGTGATAAGGCAGAACTCCTGCTTTTATATCCGCCCCTTGGTCTTGTTAATGGCAAACCATAGCTTGTGCTCCATTGCCTTTCTCTCATTGATTCGACGAATTATGATGTTATGCAGGAGACCAGCGCTAAAGTAGCCTTGTGGATATACGCCCAGCGGCATTTTGAAACATGTACGCTTCACTGTATCGTACTTCCCTTTCTCTTGGATAATCTTGTTGATGTAATGCAGCTGCGACCACTTACAATGGGTGTTGATTTTGACATTGAACACCCACCTCTCCCTTGGGACAATAAGCAAACCATCAAGATCCTCATACTGTTTGGACTGCACTTGCAAAACATGGCACACATGCACGAATCAGTTAAACCATAATGTGAAAACAAGGTATACTGAAAAAAGAAATAAATGTTGTTACACGCCATGCATATCAAGTAAAATGTTGTAACACGCCATGCATATCAAGTAAAATGTTGTAACACGCCATGCATATCAAGTCAAATGTCGTGACACACCATGCATCAGTGTCGTGACACGTCAATCACCGTAATTATTGACTCGTTACACCAACAGCTGTGACACGTTAAAAACCTAAAAAACTAGTTTACCCACAACATGCTAGGAACACCTGTGCCACGCCAAAAACCCATAAATCCAATTAACCCATGACACGCTAGGAACAACTGTGACACGCTAAAAACAAAAAAAAAAACTAGTTAACCAACACCAAGCTAGGAACAACCGTAACACGTTAAAAATCCAAAAAACCAGTTAACCCACAACAAGTTAGGAACAACCGTAACATGCTAAAAATCCAAAAAACCAATTAACCCACAACGCACCATATGTAGACACGACCCCCTTCAACATTTTGGTACAACCATAAAACCAGGAAGAAAACAATTTAATCAAAGCGTAACAATTGCAAAAAAAAAAAAAAAACACCAAACAACCTAGCAAACCAACAAAAATTCAACAGTTATCGTGTCAAACATGTTCTGACCATGGCGTGTCCCACGCTCTAAATGTTATCGTGTCACACCTGTCCCACATATTCTCATCGTGTCGTGTCACAGATTCCCTCCATGGTGTGTCATAGATTCCCTCTATGGCGTGTCACATACTCTAAACCCTGCCATGTCACACACGTGTCAAATATTATCACTGCGTCGTTTCACACATTCTGACCCTGCCATGTCACACGTTCTGACCATGGCGTGTCTCACACTCTAAACATTGCCGTGTCACACCTGTCCCACATATTCTCACAGTGCCATGTCACAGATTCCCTTTATGACGTGTCACACACTCTAAACCCTGCAGTGTCTCACTCGTGTCAAATATTATCACCGTGCCGTTTCACACACTATGACCCTGCCTTGTCACACCCGTGTCAAACATTATCATTGTGTCATTTTACATATTATGACCCTACCGTGTCACACGTTCTAACCATGGCATGTCCCACAATTTAAACACTGTCGTGTCACACCCGGCCCACATATTCTCACCGTGCCGTGTCATAGATTCCTTCCATGGCGTGTCACACACTCTAAACCCTGTCATGTCACACCCGTCTCACATATTCTCACCATGACGTGTCACACATTCCCACTATGCCGTGTCACACATTCCCACCATTCCGTTTCACAAACTCTAAAACCTTGCCGTCACACAGACCATATGGCCTGCTGTAGCACAACCATTTCCTGCTTCAGATTCACATCTTTCTCTTTTTGATTCACCACCATATCAGGGATTTCTGCTTTCACATCATTCTCGAAGCTTTTGATTCATCACGATCGGTTCCTCGTTCGATTTAATATCACCCTTCGTATTATCTGAATGCCATGTCTGAAATATCTGAAAAACTATTATTTTGTTTTACAGAAGATTCTGGAGAAAATATTGGATGTTTTGCACAAAAGTAGATATTCGAAAATTCTTCACATATTTATTTCCTAATTTTCTTCCTGTTTTAGAGTGCACGTCACCAAAACTATCTCATTAAGGGTATTTTTGTTCTAAAATTTTTTTTAGTGATTAAAAATAATTAAATTTATCTAAAAAGTTATTTTTAAAATATTTTATTTTCAAAGACAAAAAAAAAATTCCCTCTTTCTATACTCTATTTTCTATGTGAAGTGCCTTCGATAGCGCGTGCCCCACTACGTTTTTTTTTATCAAGTTGTACGATTTAGCATTAAATATGAATGATGCTTTTCATTTTCTGATGATGACGACATGAATGAACGAGCCAAGACTATTCAAAGACAAATTCAAACAGATACAAACGAAGGAAAAAAGGCAAAAGTAGTAGGGTTAGGAATGTATAAAGACAAACAAATTAGGTTCATCAGATTATTAAATCAATAATCTCTTTACTGTTTAAACGTCATTTTATAGAAATAATCAACAATTCAAGTGAATAGCCTTTTCTTAAAAACAAAACTAATTTAAAAACTAATTTAAAGTCATGATTATGCTTTCATTATTCTACATTTAAATTTCTTTTATAAAAATATGAATTATAGTTTCTTTTTTTATTTATTTTATGACTAATGTAAACTACTCTTATTTTTTTCTATATGTAAGTACATATACGTGTATGCAATAAAAAGAAAGAGTTAATTATCATTGAAAACTAAGATGGGATTTTTTTTACTAGCTTTGATTATTTTACGTTGAAGATGATTAAGTCAAAGTAGAATTCCTTAATTTGGTTTAATTTCAACTTTCTCATTTATGATGAAATTGATATATGATTGTCAAGTTTAATTTTAAAGACAATTAATCAACTAAATATCAAAGAACTTGCTAGATGAAGGAAAGAGCTGAGATATGAATCCTCAATTAAAAGTTCAATAACTAAACTACTGGATTGCCTCAGTCCCATTAGCCAACTTGACATCTTCAATATATACTCAATATATGTTCCTGCAGTCCTATTAGCTTAGGATGTAGGCAACAGCACCTTCCTCGAATGAAACAAGATTCTTCCTTATTTAATGAGTCTCTGATTAAGCCCTGATGATCAGAATAAACCAATATTAGTCTCTCAACCACCGTTGATGTGACCAAGTTTTGATGAGACATCTCCACTAATTTTTCATAATACAGACAAAAATAGATATTATTTTACAGTGTCTTTATTACTCCAAGAATCCAATCAACACGTCCAATGCTGGCGGATGCAACCCATATAAAAAAACCATTGCTATAGCCTATAGCCGTTCACTGCCTTGGTCTTCTAACTACAGCAAAATTATTTAATCTTCCTTTTCTCTTCTTCTACTTTCATATATAGTTTTCCCGGAGTCACTATCCCCGCGGCAGTGATCCGAAAGTGTGATTTGGTTTGCTAATAAAAAATTTCAAAAAGAAAAGAATTTAAAAAATTAAAATATTTTTTTAATTTTTTAAAGATAATATCTAAAAAATTCTCTAAATAATTTAAAAAATTTTGAATAAGTCTCTATTCTTTTACTAGGTTCAATTAAATCTATGTATTTTTATTTTAAATTAAATAAATTTTTATAATTTTATTTTGAATCAAATAAATTTTTATGATTAATAGTTAATTTAGTTAAAATATCACATTTTATTATATTTTATGTGATGTTATTATATTTTATGTGATGTTAACATAACATAGTAATATGTCATTATGGATGATGGTATCACGTACTAATGTGACATGATTACATTACTATGAAGTATTTTTTACTTTTCACATTAACGTCGCATTAACGTTACATATATATAAAATGATAAATAGTATTTTAACTAATAATAATTAGTTAATCATTATTCATAAAAACTTATTAAAATCAAAATAAAAATAAAAAAATTAATTAAACATAATAAAATAATAAAAGTTTATTTAATTTTTTAAAAATAATTTAAAGGATTTTTGAACATTATGCTTTTTTTTTATTATCATGTGGTGAAATAATTCACGTAAATATAACAGTTCTTAAGATTTGATAGTGTTACCTGTTAGGTGAGAGGTCAATTTTTTTGTTAACTGTTCGGTGAGAGGTCAATTATTTTGTTAACTGTTGAATGATCAAAATAATAACATTTATAAATAATGGTGATAAAAACCTTATTATTAAAATGGAGCGATCAAAAGAAAAGTTTCGAAGAATTAAATGATAAAACAATAACTTATAATGAAAATGTAAACTTAAGTTTATGAATTACAAAAATAACTTATAAAGTGATCAAAACCTTTCTTGGTGTTTCGCTGATATGTTTTCTCAACTTAAAATTAATTTGCAAATGCAGAGAGAGAGAGAGCTGAACAGGGCAAGGGCTAGCAAAACAGAGTTTAGCAGCATGCACCCACGGTCCACACCTTGAGAGAGATACCAAATCCCATAACTTATATAATTTTAGGTTGTTGTAAACAATCCAAGATTTCACTAATAAATTGTTTTTCATTTTACTCCAATAATTACAAAAAGAAGGAAAGAAAATACTAGCAAAACAGAGTAGCAATCCTAACAGCTCATGATTTTCAAGGAGTTTGGTCCTTAATTCAGAACACACTTCTAGAGACCAAAAAATCAGCAGAAGCACATTTTTTTTTTGGGTTGAAATTACTAAGTGGCCTCAAGCTTAACATATGTGCTTATGTTCTCAGTTTTTTTAATCTTGGGTGGAATTAAGCTAATTTTAATTGTGAAACTGCAAATAGAAAAGTAAGTTTCTCATAAAAAAAATTTACAATTAACCTAATTTCAAGGAAGAGTTATTTGCAATTAATGTATATAACTCTAAAAATATAAGAATTATTTGCGGCATCCCTTAGTTGAAAAAGTCCCCAATGTGCCTAATTGATCTTTAAAAAATATGGCACGACCAACTACAAGTAAAGTATTCTAATCTTCAGAATTTAAAGACTTTGATTGTGGAACGTTGTCACTGTTTAAAATATCGATTTCTACCGGCTAGGTCCAAAGCTTTTTGCAACTCAGTGACCTTAATAAGTCAGAGGTTGATACTTTATCCCTCTTCAATTAAAAGGTGATTTCTTCTTTAGTTTAGTTTTTTTTTTTTTTTTGCCCTGTACGAGTTTTGTTTTGTTTTTTTTTTTTTTGTCATAGTAGGATACTTTCCCAACTCTTTGTGTATCTTATCTAAGTATAATTTATCTTCCCTCGTTAATACAATCAAATAAATTATGCAGGTGTATTCCCTAGAATAAAATAATTGAGAAAGATTTGGCAGGACAA